>NC_049205.1:63768347-63788347 GCF_013347855.1 Anguilla anguilla
CACACACACACACACACTATACACTATACACACACACACACACACACTATACACACTATACACACACATTATACACACACACACTATACACACTATACACACACACTATACACACCATACACACACTATATACACTATACACACACACTATACACACACACACACACACACATGCACACACACTATACACACTATACACACACACACTATACACACCATGCATACACAGACACACACACTATACACACTATACACACACACACTATATACAAACACACTATACACACTATATACACTATACACACACACACACACACTATACACACTATACACACACAGACACACACTATACACACACACACACACAACTATATACACACACACACACACACACACACTATACACACTATACACACACACACACTATACACACTATACACACACTATATATACTATATACACTATACACACTATATACACACTATACACACTATACACACACACACAATATACACACTATACACACACAGACACACAGACACTATACACCACTATACACACTATACACACACACTATACACACACACACACTAGACACACTATACACACACACACACACTATATACACACACACACACACACTATACACACACACACACACACACACTATACACACTATACACACACACACACTATACACACGATACACACAAACACACACACTATACACACACTATACACACTATACACACCACACTATACACACACACTATACACACTATACACACTATACACACACACACTATACACACTATACACACACACACACACAAACACACACACTATACACACACACACTATACACACTATACACACACACACACACCATACACACTATACACACACACACACTATACACACTATACACACGCACACACACACTGTACACACACTATACACACACACTATGTACACTATACACACACAGACACACACACAGTATATACACACACACTATACACACTATACCCACACACACACTATACACATTACACACACACACACTGTACACACTGTAGAGACGCTACACACACACACACTATACACACACTCACTGTACACACACTATGCACACGCTATACACAGTATATACACACACACTGTAGAGGCAGTATACACACTATACACACACACACTCACACACACACACACACACACACACACAGCATTCCACCAGAGCCATCCATAATAAATAACTGCACCCATTCCTCTAATTTTAGAGTAGGGTTTACAACTAGGAAGTCACCTCTGACTGAGAGAGAGAGGGGATGGGGAGGGGAGGGATAGAGAGAGCAGAGAGAGAGGGGGGAGGGATAGAGAGAGTGCAGAGAGAGAGAAAAGTATGCGTGTGTGTACTGTATATTTTTTTCAAACACACATATCTATTACTAACGGGAGGTAGTAGTCTGGCAGTGTGTGGTACTCCACACAGTTTTAAATGCATCAGAACGCATTTGTCCCCCCTCTTGGTGATCAAAGGGCAGGAGAGTGTGCATGCAGGCCGTGTTTCGCCCCCAGGCTCTACAGCTGATAGCTCCACACAGAGAGAACGAGAGCGGCCATCTTACAGAAAAAGGCATCAGCCTTAATCGCTCTACGTTTCTTTCATGCCCACGGGGGCAAGGAGGATTCTGGGTCTTTTTCACGTTCCTGTTGCATCTCTGACATGGTCAACATGGTCATCCTATATTATCTGATAGCAGAGCGACCTACACAGCATACATTTCACATACAGCCCAGTTACACAGCCCGATATTCACTGAGGCAATTCAGTCGAGGTGCCATTGCTTTGCCCCCACCTGGGAGTGAAACCTGCATCCCCCGAGGCACAAGCCTAGTTTCCTGGCCATAATACCACACCCCCACCCCTCCCCTCCCCCCCCAGTCCTGATAGCTGCTCCTGGAATATTCAGGCAGTGGAATGTACTGTATTCAGTCATGTGACCTCAGGACTGTTCCTGTTCGTTGTGCATTGGCTCTGTGGAGGGGAAAGCCGATAGTAATTTGGGCTTATTTCCAAACGCTCAGACAGGTTCGTTTGTCGCATGACAGGTGCAACATAAAAGGTCTGTGTGTGCCCCCCCCTCTGCCCCCCCCAGCTCAACATTAACACGCATTAGTCACGTTTGCAGAGACACTGGCAAGCACAACCCCAAGCCCTCCCCCCCTCCCCCCCCCCACCCCCCACACCCACCCTCCACTGAAAAAACCCCACTCCGAACTCTGAAATGAGAATGTATTTCGTGCTACTTTTTAAATGCCACGCTTCACCCCCGCAGACTTCTAATTAGAGACATTAGGAGCTTGTCAGATCGTCCTCTCCAGGAGTCTGTGTGCACAGGCTATGTTTGGCTAGCTGGAACACGCTACGTCTGCGTCCTCCCTGTGCTGCCAGCTCTGCGTCGTTAGCTTTGCAAAACCCGCGCTTATCCCCAAAACAGCGGCCAGGATCGATATCTGCCCTGCCCTATCGATATTGATATCTACGGGGAGAAGTGGAGGAGTGTTTTTGGTATGTGCTTGCGCTGGTGTTTCTGTCTTGCAGGGGGTGAGCTTTTAAGTTTTGCAGAGCTTTTGACAATAGCTTTTGCCAACGTGTGTCCTCTAGGGACACTTTTATTCACCTGGTCAGCTTGTCCTAATGGAGTTCATACACAGACATGGGCAGAAATATGTTAAAGAATGACATCACAATGGTACGTAATTCTAACTGATGATGTGGCTTCCATTTGAGAGCCTTTGTCTGGGACTGACTGTGACATCACAGAGTCAATTTAGCCATGGGCAGAAATACACACTGTAACAAACCTAGTTAGAGTGTGTGACATCACACACTCCCCCGCGGTCTCCTGAACTGAACACGGCCGGGCATTCGCAACTGGGAGAGAAAAGAAATAAATAAATATTTGGCAGGTTGGCGTGACAGGCGGGGGTCCCGCCCCTCTCCTCCGCGCGTGCGGTGGGGTCAGGCAGGAGCCGGGCCGATGGAGGGAGCTCGGCCTGTTAGCGCCTGTTAGCCCTCGGCCTGTTAGCGCTCGCCTCGGGGCTGTGTTTCCCCCACGCTGTGAGCTCAGCCCTGCTGCCCCATCCCCCCCCCCCACCCACTGCTCCCCTCCTCTACAGCACTGGTCTCTGTGTAATTGCATCACACGCTTTGAATGAGAAACCAAAAGACTGAGACTGGCCCCCTGGAGGGGAAACTCTACCTCTATCTCTCCCTCTCTCTCTCTCTCTCTCTCCCTCTCTCGATCTCTCTCTCTCACTCTCTCTCTCTCTCTGTTTAAATGGGACAAACTCATTTACTCCCGCCAGTGTTATTTATTACCAGCTAGCTCCTTTCTCCTTTCATTCATAAAACGAGGAGTAGGTTAGCCTGCAAGACCCCTTTGCTGGTGCAGGGGTCTGGAGCCTGGTTTAACCATGAGGGTCTGGGGTCTGGAGCCTGGTTTAACCACGTGGGTCTGGGGTCTGGAGCCTGGTTTAACCACGTGGGTCTGGGGTCTGGAGCCTGGTTTAACCACGTGGGTCTGGGGTCTGGAGCCTGGTTTAACCATGAGGGGTCTGGGGTCTGGAGCCTGGTTTAACCACGTGGGTCTGGGGTCTGGAGCCTGGTTTAACCATGAGGGGTCTGGGGGTCTGGAGCCTGGTTTAACCATGAGGGTCTGGGTCTGGAGCCTGGTTTAACCACGTGGGTCTGGGGTCTGGAGCCTGGTTTAACCACGTGGGTCTGGGTCTGGAGCCTGGTTTAACCACGTGGGTCTGGGGTCTGGAGCCTGGTTTAACCATGAGGGGTCTGGGGTCTGGAGCCTGGTTTAACCATGTGGGTCTGGGGTCTGGAGCCTGGTTTAACCACGTGGGTCTGGGGTCTGGAGCCTGGTTTAACCACGTGGGCCTGGGGTCTGGAGCCTGGTTTAACCACGTGGGTCTGGGGTCTGGAGCCTGGTTTAACCACGTGGGTCTGGGGTCTGGAGCCTGGTTTAACCACGTGGGTCTGGGGTCTGCCTTATTAAGGCCGAAAGTCAAAAGCTTCAGGCCCCAAACGGGCGCCATGTTGATTCTGCTACCCTTCTAAGTAAAATAAAGAACTCCGTCGTGCCCCCATGTTTACTTCATCAGGGCCTCCTTTTCTGAGCCTCTGTCCTTCACGCAAGAGGAAACTGCGCCTGCAACTCGGGTCGAGGTTGCAGGTTTGATTCCCCAGGTGGGGGGCACTGCCACTGTAGCGGAGCGAAAGGCGCTTAACCCCGAATAGCTTCGGTGAACACCCAGCTGCGTGCTGGGATTGCATGTACAGTATGTTTTTGAAAAGAGGACCCGCGTGAGTGCCAGTGAACCTGAATGCCTGGAAATGCAAATATAAAAATAGCGAGAGACGAGAGCGTCGCACACAAAGCTACGGCATGTACTGTACACCGGGGGAACAGCAGCCCTTGGCTCGGCCGGGAGATTCCTGCTCTGCGGAGCTATAATAAAACGCGCTATTTATAAGGTGCCGGAAGTCCTGAGAGAGCAGGCCCCTTTGTTCCAGTGTCAGGTTAGCTGCGCGGGGGAAAAAAAAAAAAAAAACAAAACAAAAAAAAAACATGCGCTGCTGAAAACGTTAGCGAACGAGGGATCGCCTTTCTGACTGACAGGTTGATTGGCCTGATTAACACTGAGGGTCACCCTGACTACAGTCCACAGGAGATAAACGGAGCGCATTTACAGTGTTTATTTATTAAGGGCCACAGCGCTTATATGCTTTTATGTTACTTTTTCCTTTCCATTTAATGGCCATTTTCTTCAAGCACCATTGTTTTATTTGTTTATTTTTGCCATTGTTTTTTTTATTTCTTTTTATTATTTTTTTTTTACTCAGGTTTTATTCCTCTGTACTGTGAACGTTTGCATTCTGTCACTGGTTTTAAATGCAGTTTGGTAATCGTGTTTTCGAGTGAAGCTCTGCTACATACAGAATGAGAGGAAAGACCGCTTGTAAGGAGGACAATCACAACCTTTAAAACAACAGGTTAATGATCCTCTCATCTGTGAGTGGAGCAGTGACCTTCGCTGCCTAATCAATAGTATCCACATTAACCCCTGACCCCTGGGGCCCCATAGGGCTGTCAGCACCCCAGCTCCGCTCCCTTTCACGCATCCGCCAATCACGCTTCACCGTTCGCATCACTTCCTGTTCAGATGCCAAAGCGGAAGAATGACATCATCGGATCCTCTGTGTTTAGTATGCGGTGAACCAAGCCTCTGAGCCGGATAAAGGCTGCAATAAGGAAAGCTCCCTGACCCAGAGGGATTTTAAAGAGGACTCCTGTAGAGAAACAGGGGGCTGGGTGGGGGGGGGGGGGGGGGGGGTGGGGGGGGGGGGGGGGGGGGTGTTGTTTGTGGGGGGTAGGGAGCAGCGATTCCAGCTCCCCACAGATGAAGTGACCCAGTGCGGTGACCCTAAAAATAGCCCCCCCACCCCCCCGATTCGTATTTATGCACACCGATAGAAGTAGAGGTGTCCCACATCAGAAATAGCCCAGACGCCGGTCCTGCCAAGCGCACGGGGAGCCAAGGGGACGGAACGTTGTGTCAAAATGCCTCTCGGTATCAAATCCAGAACACCCTCCCACCTCCCCACCCCCCCACCTCCCCACCCCCCCGCCCCCCGAAAAACAGCAGCTGTGCCAGAGCATACCATATAGGGAAATCCCCTCAAGGTAAAAAAAAAAGAAAAAAGTGTCTTTCACACAGCTGTGAAGGGTGCCAGTTCAGGTCTGGCGGGGGGGGGGCGGGGGGGTGGGGGGGGGGGGGGGGGGGGGGGGTTGGCACGGACGGCTGAATGGTTTGACCCGTGGCGATGGGGACAGAGCGCAGCGGCGAGTGGCGACGGGAGCTGTCGGCCAATCGCACGTCCTCTCCCTCGCGCGGCGGCGCTGATGGGATTGATCCCGTTAAGTGCCTTCCCACAATCCAACGCTGCGAAGCTGGCAGCGCTGCTCGCTCCAGAGCTAAACAGTCGTCTGCCCTCGTCTCCATGACAGCGGCGAAGGGCCCTCCTGAGCCCGTGCTTCGGCTGTGGTGCGGTCAGGGAGCTGGGCCTCTGTTTCACTCAGAGGTTGCAGGTTCATCTCCAAGATGGGGCACTGCTGTTGCACCCTCCAGCAAGATTTTCAACTTGAATTGCTTCAGTAAAACAGCCAGCTAGTATAAATAGATTGGGAGGGGTTAATTATAAGCCTTCTAAGTCTCAGACTCTAGATGAGAGAATCTGCTAAATGTGTTCTTTAAGAGAGGTTAGTGCTAGTCACACTTCTTAAACTTCCTTTTTTCCACAGACTGATTATTAAACTTTGACCTAGTAGTTGCATGCACAGGTGAGGAGAGATTGCGACTGAAAAAGTTTAGCAGTGGCCTACCATCTTATCCTGGCAACTGTTTCCACAGCGAGGAATAAAGCCATTTGATTGGCCACTGACTGACAGCATATGGCACCTAGGCCAATCGAGTGCTTCTGAAAGCCGCGTTGCGCCAATTGCTAACTCATATCTTACGTTACGTCATTTAAGATTCCCACAAAAGATCTCCTCAAAAACTGCACCGTGAAGGACAGGGGGTTGCAGTTTGTGACCAGTAAAAAGATCCTATCCTTCCTACCCAAGTAGAGAAGAAGCAAAAAGTAATATCCCGCTTGCTTACTTCCCTGTGAATATTTTTTTTTACACAAAGACAAAGACAAATCACTTCCCCACCAGTTTTAACATTAAAAAACCGCTTCGTCCAATCAGAGCCGACCGTTTTCGGCAGGGCATTAATGACAGTTGATGGCGCGCGTCCTGATTGGATGGCTACCAATGGGCTGAACTCTGATTGGATGAAGTGGTGAAGACTAGCCAGACTAGCCGTTGATGTGCTTTATCACTCTCAGGCCTGATTAAGACGACTGGAGCCGAGCTGTCATCGCTCCCATCAGTCACAAACGATGGGAGGGCACATCAGTACCCCACAGCAAGAGGCGACAAATCCACCATTGTACATCTAACAAAAAATAAGACACGCTTTAAACCCGATTCTTAAGTTTCAAAACGAAGAGCCAATATACCGACACCATGCAGTCGGCTCACTGCATGACTCTGGGGTTTTGAAAAACCAAAAGGCTATTTTTTAAAAATCCCCTACATGGATATTACAAATTAATAAAGGTCATTTATAACTACATTAAGAAGACATCCGTGTTTTTTTTTTCAAAAATAAATTGAACAAGCTCCTTCAAAATGAGCCTCTCCTTGATGAATATTTTAACTTTCCGGACACTCGAATTTGAGGTTAGCAGTGCTGCCATGCCAGGCTGTTATAAACAGTCTGCTGCAGTACTAACTCCTCTTACACCGATTTCACATTTTAATTCTTAATTTGGCTGTCATGACATTCTAAATTGGAATTAGTGTTCTGCTCGATTTATACTACACTGACAAGGCAACAGAAGCAAATAAATGAAAAATATCAGAAAAATAGCAGCTAAGGCTGAGGGAAAAGGAGTTTTTCCTCTTTCGAATGTGAGGACTTTTCTTCCGTGAAAAGAAGCAGAGACCTGCTTCCTGCTTTGTGTTCGAACAGCCAATGATGCGCTGGTTCCTCCTGCCTTGGAAGACAGAGAATTCAACCTTTGGTCGGAATCAGAGCTATTTGTGTGAAGAATGATCCATAAATTACAGTGGCAGTTCTTTTGTTGTTGACAGCACTTTGTCAGTTCTGCAGAAAGTCTGTTTTAAGCGAGAGCGAGAGGTCACAGCAGCAGAGATGAGGGGAAAGGAAACAGGTGCGCCAGGGCACGGTACAGGTATAATGGCTTTTTCCTGCCCAAACACAAGCCGCTTTTCACAGTGGTGCTTTACCGTGCGGGGATTCATTTCAGACCGAAGCCTCTCACCACTGGGTGTGTGAAGTTCCTGTTTGGGCAGGAGAGGGGGTATCAGTAGCTTCCCCAAGAGCAGGACTCACTGGTGGTACGGCAGGCGGGGGGGGGGGCAATAATGCGTCAATGGTGTCTCCGTCTGTGTGTGTCTGTCTATGTGTTCATGGCATTTGGTATGTGCACATGTGCTTGGTGTGTGTTTCATGTGTGGTATGTTCTTGGCGTGTGCTCCATACGTGGCGTGTTCTTGGCGTGTGCTCCATACGTGGCGTGTTCTTGGCGTGTGCTCCATACGTGGCGTGTTCTTGGCGTGTGCTCCATGCAGGGCATGTTCTTAGCGTGTGGTATGTGCTTGGCGTGTGCTCCATGTGTGGTATGTTCTTGCCGTGTGGCGTGTTCTTGGTGTGTGGCGTGTCCTTGGCGTGTGCTCCATGTGTGGCGTGTCCTTGGCGTGTGTATCGGTGGCAGCGGAGGCAGGGTTTAATGTGATTCTCAGTGTGGCAGAATGCACCTGCTCAGAGCCAGGTCCTCCCATCGATCTGCCAGCGAGACACACAGTCATTCATCAGGAGCGTAACGCCCCACCAAACTGTGCTTACCGCTAACCCAGCAGCCACGCGACACAGCAAACTGTGCTTACCGCTAACCCAGCAGCTACGCGACACAGCAAACTGTGCTTACCGCTAACCCAGCAGCTACGCGGCACAGCAAACTGTGCTTACCGCTAACCCAGCAGCTACGCGACACAGTAAACTGTGCTTACCGCTAACCCAGCAGCTACGCGACACAGCAAACTGTGCTTACCTCTAACCCAGCAGCTACGCGACACAGCAAACTGTGCTTACCGCTAACCCAGCAGCTACGCGGCACAGCAA
This sequence comes from Anguilla anguilla, assembly GCF_013347855.1. Lineage (NCBI taxonomy): Eukaryota > Metazoa > Chordata > Actinopteri > Anguilliformes > Anguillidae > Anguilla > Anguilla anguilla. The sequence continues at coordinate 63,777,177 of NC_049205.1, forward strand.
ACTGTGCTTACCGCTAACCCAGCAGCTACGCGACTGAGCAAACTGTGCTTACCGCTAACCCAGCAGCTACGCGACACAGCAAACTGTGCTTACCGCTAACCCAGCAGCTACGCGACACAGTAAACTGTGCTTACCGCTAACCCAGCAGCTACGCGACACAGCAAACTGTGCTTACCGCTAACCCAGCAGCTACGCGACACAGCAAACTGTGCTTACCGCTAACCCAGCAGCTATGCGACTGAGCAAATTGTGCTTACCGCTAACCCAGCAGCTACGCGACACAGCAATCTGTGCTTACCGCTAACCCAGCAGCTATACTGCTAACCCAGCTGTGCTTACTGCTGACCCAATGGCTACGCTGTTACCCCAAGTGTGCGTCCTGCTGTCTGCTTCTCTTTATAAGGAATGCATCATCTCTGTGCCCCTCACATGCCTAATGATGTGTGTGTGTGTGCGCGCACGTGCGTGTGTGTGTGTGTGCATCCACAACATCTGCTTCTCCATGGCCTGTGACTTTCCAAATTTAGCTGTAGAATGAGTCCTTTGTTAATGATGTTCTATTTATTTATTATTTGGTAGACTTTTTTAGGCTCACAGACTCTTGAAGGAGCACACACACACACACATACAGACTTGTGTACGAGCACACACACACACCTGCACGCACACACACACACACAGACCTGCACACATGTGCCACCCACTCATCAAACCCCTCATTCCCCTGACACCTTCAGAACCCCGGGGAGATGGGCGGGGCCCTAGTGCCCCAGTGTCTGTGCTCCATTACCCTGACCTCCAGAGGTCCCCCCCCCCCTCCCGCTACCCCCCCCCCCCCCCCCCCCCCCCCGCTGTCCCACTCCATTAATACGGAAGGTTAATTGAAACGGAATGCTCGGCTAATTTTCAATTTAACGAGGGGGGCAACGCGTAATAATTCACCGGCCCGCACCACGGGAGGGGGTCACCTGCGCCCCTCCCATCCCTCCGTGCTCCCAACTTTTCCCTCACCGAAATTACCCCAAAGTCAAAATCACAGATACGCTGAGCACCGCAAAGAACAGGTGTGTGTGTGAGTGTGTGTGTGCACTGTAAGGCCCACGGGAACAGGCATAGAGTGGAATCTCCTCTCTGACTGTCGTAAAGCAATTCGCCAGGTGCAGAGTCTGATATTGTCGGGACAGAGTGGCCCGTAAGACCTTGGCATCTGGTTTTGCGACAGTTAACAGGTGACACCTCTTTTCTACGGGAAAGCAATTCTAAAATTACCCCAATGTCCTGGAGGTTTCAGATTGCAAGTAATAAAATCACATGATAGAAATGGGGCAAATTGCTCAGGACAGTTGAGGGACAGCCAAAGTGCCCTCACCTGGTGTCACTGGGTAACTTGTCTCCCAACCTTCATAAGGAGAGAAATTTACTCACGCACACTTTTTGTTAGGAAATAAATCCAGATTTGGGTTGAATACATTGCTACACTACACTATGCAATCTTGATACACTGTGGAAAGACATTGAGAGTTGGCAGTTGGTTCATGTAAGAGGTTGTACAGTTATTTAATGTTTTTCAGAGTTTTCATGACAATCACAAGAACAAATATTCATATTTGGTATGGTTTTTATGGTCTCTGTGCGAGTGATGCTCTGGTTTCGGTTTTAAAACCAGCAAACCTATAGAAAATCTATTTTAATAAATTTGGAAGTAAACTGTATTTTTGGGACACTCCTCCTAGTAAATCCATCTGTCTGATCCTGTCTGAACCAAATTCCAATCTTCCCCTTCCAAGTAAATTTATGGTTTTATGAGCCTTTTGTGGCGACATCCACCTGCCTTCCGCTGGGTTCTTATAGGAGAGGAACAGGGCCCTCTGGGAGTCTGCAATCAGACTTCCCACACAAGACTCTTTCTGTGTGTAGACTGCTGTCAGGTATGCTCATCTTTATCTTTGATTGTTAGACTATTTTCTAAATTCTGTAACTACAAATTGACTATTTTAAGTGTATAACCTACCTGACATTAAAACTGTTAATGACTTGATTTGTGTGGTCTTGGTCAATGTTTCGTTCTTGTAACAGCCCTCTAAGTCGGTTTCCCCCAATTATGACTAGGGAACTGCCCGTTGGACTTGTTTGATCACCAAGTTTTCAGTTAAGGCGGGACCGTCAGCAGAACCAAGTTGATCCTGGGATGACCAATATTGGCCCTTTCGGAGTCCCTGAACCCTAATTAGGTTATACTCCCCATGAGGGAAATCTCACAACCGCTGTGTCGTCTGCAAACAGCTAGTTAAATTGTCGTTACGGGCGCATCCGCGGTGCGTACCGGGTGAAACTGCGTTGACCCTCGGTGTAGAACTTCAGACGAACTGAGTTCCATTCTAAATCAAGCCTAAATTCTAATTTGGAACATAACTTATTAATTAATATGGAGTCAGATTATCACGAGGGTAAAACCTAGTAACTGTTACGCTTTCTTGCTGTGGTCATGGATATATTTGATGTGTTGTTCCGCGCATTTGTGAATATTCTGATGCTCCCATTGGGATATTGACAGTCCGGCGACAGATCGGATATATCTCTGATGACAGCATAGCCCCGTTTGCGAACGGAGAGTAACCTGAATGCAACTGATCCGTTTCGGGCCAGTTTTAAGCGGGATATGAAGCAGCGCCTTCATATCTAACCCGTGGCAACGGAACCAGTGCATTCTTAATTATAATTGTGCCCTGTTCTTACGAACAGAGGAAAAATAACTAACATCTCCGGTTTTGAATCACACCAGCCAAGGGAGAACACGCGGTGCCTTCCCCTCCAGCTACAAACCCTCATTGGTCTAGCTGTGAGGTGTTTACAGCACGTGTGTGTGTGTGTGTGCGCGCGCGAGTGTGTGTGTGTGCACGTGTGTGCGCGTGTGTGTCCCAAGTGCTCAACTTTATTTTCATTGAATAACTTTTGTAAAAATATCCAGCTGTATGGAATGGATTGTGAACAGAAAGGTAATCTGTTTAATCACTCTGGACGAGAGTATTTACTAAGTGTAGTAAAATTTGGCAGGTGTTCTGCATTTGCAAATACATATTGTTTCCCAATCTCTTTATGTCGGTGTGTGTTTGGGGAGTAAAACTCTGGTCTCTATAAACAAGCAAAACAACTCTCTGTGTAATTCATTGGAGTGCATTCTGATTTTAAAAAACCTCTGAGCTTGTACACAGTGCTCATGAAGAGACATCTGTGTGTGTTTTTAGTCTTTTCAAATTATTTGTATTTTATTATTTGCTCATTTGTTTTTTCTAAGTTTCTCATCTGAAGTATAATTAAAAATGTACTCTTGGTTGCTCAGGCCAATCAATGCGCTTCAAGAAAAAAAGGGAATATATATATATTTTTTTTCTTGGCATGATGGCATGGCATGATGAATTAAATAGATGTAGCATACAGCACTGACCCTAGAGGGGTTCACTGATTTTGTTTCCATGGGTTTTTACTTTCTTTAGAGATATTAAAATTGGGGGGGGGGGGGGGGGTTGAGGCGGGGGCTGGGGGGGGGGGGGGGGGGGGCGCGTTGCTACAGCTGCTCTTTCACCTCCTATTTGCCTCCATGGTCTTTTGTCCAGCTGTCACCTGTGGTCTGGCAGCCACACACAAGGTTTTCTGGGGAATTCGATTGTAAGAATGTAATATGGTGTAATTTGGCGGCACTGGGGAGAGGGGGGGGGGGGGTCCCAGCCACACGAGGCCAGTGGATTAACCCCCCCAGCCCCCCCCCAGTGCGAGTCACGGGCGAGGATGCGGTTAGCATTGATCCATGGCCGCTGCTCGCCGAGCGCAGCCGCGAACTAGCGCACGTCCCCGGGCTGAATCGATACGCTTTCAAAGAAAAGAGAGAGAGAGGGAGGGAGAGAGATGGTGGGGAGAGGGAGAGGGGGAGAGAGGGGAGGAGAGAGGGAGAGAGAGAGAGACAGGGGGAGAGAGATGGTGGGGAGAGGGAGAGGGGGAGAGAGGGGAGGAGAGAGGGAGAGAGAGAGAGACAGGGGGAGAGAGAGGGAGAGAGAGAGAAAGCCAGGTAGTATTACACGGCTACAGAGCCCCCCCCCCTCCTGGGGCAGTGGACGGCGGGTTCTGGGGGCTAACGGAACAGCGGTTCGGTTCGGTCGAGCCCAGGAGGAGCGCATCCCGCGATTAGCCTGTTTTTTACGGAGAGGCGGTTTTGCATGGCGGTAAGACAGCCAGGCGAGCGGGCCCAGTACTCCCCCCATGGGCCCAGTTCCCCCCCCCCCCCCCACCCGCTGACCTTCTGAACCCCAAAACCCCCTACGGCATTGCCACCACTCCATTCTGTGTGAAATAAAGAAGTGATAGCTCTTTTCAGCTGTCTTCCCCGGGAGCCAATCAGCACAGAGAGCTCTCTGAGCCAATCAGCACAGGGAGCTCTCTGAGCCAATCAGCACAGAGAGCTCTCTGAGCCAATCAGCACAGAGAGCTCATCTGAGCCAATCAGCACAGGGAGCTCTCTGAGCCAATCAGCACAGGGAGCTCTCTGAGCCAATCAGCACAGGGAGCTCTCTGAGCCAATCAGCACAGGGAGCTCTCTGATCCAATCAGCACAGGGAGCTCTCTGATCCAATCAGCACAGAGAGCTCATCTGGCAGCCACCGGCAGCGTCCCCGCTCACTCTGCGGTGGATATGTGTCATACGTATCCTCAACGGCTTCACATTAACGAGCTCCAGCGGGCTCCCCGAGATGAGCTCCAGATGGCTCTCCTGTCGTGTCCCAGAAGACGTAACTGGAACTAAACTTGTCTGGGAACTTGTCAACGTGTGCAGGTTAATTTTAGGAATGAGGTTCTCTGTTCGTTTTGGGAGTGACGCTGCTCTGGACGGTGGGAGACGAGCCTAGGCTGTTCGCACGCTGCTTTAATGTAACGATCTGTGCAGAAGGTTCTAGAGTGCTGAACTTGGACCACTGGGGCAACCAACCACTGAGCAGCACACGTGACGACATCATTCATCCATTTAGCATTTCTCAAGAGCTTTAATTTGTGTGTAGCTGTGTTCATTCAGAGCTCCTCACTGCTGTAGTTCCAGATGGTTTTTTCACCTGCACTGCCCTGCCCTGCCCTACCATACCCTGTCCCACCCCACCCTGCCCCACCCTACCCCACACTGCCCCACCATACCCTGTCCCACCCCACCCTGCCCCACACTGCCCCACCGTACCCTGTCCCACCCCACCCCACCCTGCCCCACCCCACACTGCCCCACCGTACCCTGTCCCACCCCACCCTGCCCCACCCTACCCTGTCCCACCCCACACTGCCCCACACTGCCCCACCGTACCCTGTCCCACCCCACCCTGCCCCACCCTACCCTGTCCCACCCCACCCTGCCCCACCCTACCCCACACTGCCCCACCCTACCCCACCCTACCCCACACTGCCCCACCGTACCCTGTCCCACCCCACCCTGCCCCACCGTACCCTGTCCCACCCCACACTGCCCCACACTGCCCCACCGTACCCTGTCCCACCCCACCCTGCCCCACCCTACCCCACCCTGTCCCACCCCACCCTGCCCCACCCTACCCTGTCCCACCCTACCCCACACTGCCCTGTCCCATGATATACTGTGCTCCTTCAGGTTCCCCTAATACCCCTCTAAATTACATGTGGGGACAAAGTTAAAGTGCTACCTGGAGTAATGAGCAGCACGCAGTCTCTCCAGGACATTCTCAAGGGGAAATAATCGTTTGAGTGCTGAAAAAAAAAACACATTTACCACAACCGCTGGCCTCAATATCCACTGATTATCATTTCTAATGGCTTCTAGCCAGTATGTGCACTCAGGCGCATGCCTACACACACACACACACTCACTATACACACATACACACACACACTACACACACACACACACACACACACACAAACATACTATACACACATACACACACACACTCACTATACACACACATACACACACACACTACACACACAAACATACTATACACACATACACACCCACACACACACACACACTATACACACACACAAACGCACCCACACACACACACATACACACACACACACACACACACACACACTACACACACACACACTACACACACACACACACACACACACACAAACATACTATACACACATACACACACACACTCACTATACACACACATACACACACACACTACACACACAAACATACTATACACACATACACACCCACACACACACACACACTATACACACACACAAACGCACCCACACACACACACACACACACATACTATACACACATACACACACACGCACACACTCACACACACACATACACACACACCCACACACACACACACACACCATAAGCGCTTCTGGGTTAATATTTATCAGCGCAGAGTATTTCTGTGACCTCCGCAGTGGTAGCTATCAGGAGAAGGAGCAGAGATAAGAGGGACTTTTGACCGTGACCGAGACTGGAACGCAGGCCTTGGGGTTGGGGGGGTTGGGGGCGAGAGAGGGGTGCAGCTCTGAAGGGAAAGCTCCAGGCCTTTTTACACACAAACCCAAATCGCGTGATGAACCCGCACCTCAGCCCGTGTGGGAGCGCATGGCAGAGCCTCACGCCCGTGACCTCTGAGTCACCTCTAGGTCACGCGAGAGACCGCCATGCGGCACGAGGGGGTATGTGCTTTACCCCAGGGGTCCCTGGGACTCCCCCCACCCCCCTCCCCAACCCGCCCACCCCCCCCAGTGCTTTACCCCAGGGGTCCCTGGGACTCCCCCCACCCCCCTCCCCAACCCGCCCACCCCCAGAGTTTCTTAGCAAACTAGAACACAGCTCTGAAAGGCCATCATAACAGCACCTTGAGGCCTCTGGCTAGCCCAATCCAGCTTCTCCATGGACACACATACACTTAAGTTTGCTCTGTAGCATTTAGCACCTGCTCTTAATGAGAATAACTTCACAGCCACTTACACAACTTACTGTTTTTTTTTGTCTTTTACATAGAATATGCTTATACAACTGGGCACTTCATGGGGAGCACTTCAGGTAAAGGACATTGCCCATGGGTACAAAGGCTGTGCCTCACCTGACAATCAAACCTGCAACCTCTGAAGCACAAGCACATTTCCCTAAATAGCATGCTTAATGTCTGCATCAAGAGGTCACGCAGTACTCTATAGCTGGCCATGAATGAAATTATAATATTGGTTGTGTGGTAAATATCGCTGGCTTTCAGAGTAACCTCAAATGGCCCTTCAGAGGTCTGGCTTGTGGGAGCTATGTTGGCTAATGGGACCGGCGCTTTTAGAATGCATTAGCTGCTCAGAAGCAGTTGCATATTAGTGTGCCCTAAGGCTGCTATCTAATCCAGTCCTAGCACATTAAGCAGAGTCCCCGTATGGCTGACTGTGCTGCTTCCAACCACCAGGGGCAGAGCACTGTGAAACAAGAACATGAGCACACACTCACACACACGTACACACATGTACACACAGGCAGACACACACATACGCACACATGAACATACACACACACGTGCACACGCGCACACATGCACGCATACAAACACACACGCACATACATACATACACACACATATGCACACACGCAGACACACACACACACACACACACACACACACACAAATGCATGCACACACGCAGTGCAGACAGCTGTCAGCCCACCAGGGTGCGAAATTCCAAAAATCCGCGATTCCAAAAACGCAAACGACATTCTTCAACAAGGAGCCCTGAATTCTGCAGCTTGCTGAATTGAGCTTCCAGAACGTTCCACAGAAAAGACGATGCTTTAGTCTCAGGACTCTGTCTCGGTTCCTCTCAGAGTTGCTTCTGTAGCAAACTAGAACGCAGCTCTGAAAGGCCACCATAACCGCTAACATTAATACCATGTGACTAGTCCTGCCTGCCAAGTGCTCAACTGTTTAATAACAACCAATCAAAATTTAAACACAGCATTCTTAAGACGCCAGAGTTGCGGTTTTGTATACGTTAGCTTATCGCTGTACAGTTATCACCAGTTAAAACTAAGCCTCTCCTTCCATTGGCACTGGCTCTCCTGCAGTACTGTGTGGCATGTAGGGTGTAAAATAGTCACTGGCTCCCCTGTTGTACTCTGTGTGGTCAGTAGGGTATACAGTACTCACCCACTCTCCTGTAGTACTGCATGGCCTGTATTTAATAATCACTGGCTTTTTAATACTGAGTTATACATTTATCCTAATATTATTTATTGGTTGTCCCAAACAAACTTTGTTTTCTTCATTTATTTCCATTAATCCTATGTATAGAAAGTGTCTGAGTAGGTGAAACTTCACTGTTTTCCACCGTTTTATCTGTGACATGTCTCGAGCTCTTTGCTCTTTCATCTTTAGCTTGGCGTAATACTTTATGAATTATGGCTTGAAACTTAGGGAGACAGATGCATTTACGCTCAAGTCAAGTTAATCCATTTCCATTACACACAGCCCCAGACCATAACACTAATTTTGTGACTTTTCAAACTGCATGCCACCACATGGGTGGAATATTAATGCAACTGAATATCTTCTCATTTTTTTTGACAGTCTCATTTATTAAGATAAAAATCAACATTTGGTGGAGATTGAGGAGATTGTAAATACGACGTTCTGTTTAACAGTCAGATAACGGGCAGACAGCTGGTGGGAATACTCCAGCAAGGGACTGTATACCTGTCTATATTACACTAGGTACATATACACTACATGGCCAAAAATATGTGGACAACTAACATCCGACAACTCATACAAAATCATGGGCATTAAAATGGAGTCGATCCACCCTTTGTTGCTACACCAACCACCACTTTTCTGGGAAGTTTTTAGATGCTGGAGCATTGTTGCACGTATTCGGTTCCATTCAGCCAGAAGAGCATTAGTGAGGTCGAGCACTGATTGGGCGATTAGGCCTGGCTCACAGTTGGCTTTCAAATTGATCACAAAAGTGTTGGGTGGGGTTGAGGTCTGGGCTCTGTGCTGGCCAGTCAAGTTCTTCCACACTGACCTCGACAAAACCATTTCTATATGGACCTTGCTGTGTGCCCTGAGATTGGAACTAAGGGGCTTAGCTCAAACCATGAGGCAGCCCCAGACCAAGGGGTGTCCAGATACTTTTGGTCATGTAGTGTATATATATATATATATATATACTGATGCTTACCAAACCAACTGCAAGAATCAAGGAGCATCTCTGATTGGTGAAGAAGAAAAATATGTGATCCAATGATACATTTATACGTATAAATACATTTCCATGGCATGTCTGTGTCAGATCAGTCAGGTGGGTGGGGCTTATTGTAATATTTGACCCCTTTGCCAATCAGAGATGCTACCTGATTCTTCCTGTTTGTTTGGTAAGCCTCACCACAGCACAGTGCCACCTGGTGGCCATGCCGCTGAAGTGTTCTGTGCTGTAGGGTGGGAGGATGCAGGCCTAGTGCACAGAAGCTGTCTGCCTACCTCTGATACCCCCGCCCCCCCCACCTCCATCTCCTGGCTTCCCCCCCCCCCCCCCCAGCTCCCATCCCCCACAGTCCTGCCACAGCCTGGATGTCACAATCCCCCCCCCCCCGTGCATCCGAAACAGAGGTGTCATCAGTTACCTCCGCACCCTGATTTCACACCTCAGTGGCCAGATCCTTCACTGTCATCCTGTCCCCCCCCCCCCCGCCCGCTCGTCCCCTCCCAGGTCAGGAGGAGCAACCCCACCACGGCACCCCCCCCCCTCCCCCGCAGGCTCCTGAATCTCTAGCGCCTGAAGGTGAGACAGACTCAGGGGGGGTTCTCTGCTATTTCAGTCTTTCTGACAGATCCACCCCGAGTCTCTCCCGGTTTGGAAAGCCTCACTCTGCTGTCTGTGTTCGTGCTCACTGCTGCAGCTGCCTCAGTGGGTTTGGGAAGAGAGCAGGGAACAGGCACACGCTCTCCTCCTGAAACACTCAACATCAGCTGCTGCTTTTTCCTTTTTCCCACTCTGTAGTCCAGCAGCCAAGTGCACAGAACATACCCTGGAGGAGGGCAGTTCCTCAAAACTTTCCCTGGAGGAGGGCAGTTCCTCAGATCGTACCCTGGAGGAGGGCAGTTCCTCAGATCTTACCCTGGAGGAGGGCAGTTCCCCAGAACTTACCCTGGAGGAGGGCAGTTCCTCAGAGAGCTGGCTCTAGGATTTTGGTCTAAAGAAAGAATGAACTTGGGGGAGTCTGTCACAGACCGGGGGGGGGGGGGGTCACCCCGCCGAGTCAACCAGCAAAGAAAGCAGAACCAATCACAAATTCAGTGGGGGAGGGGGGGATTGTAGGCAGCAGAACCAGCACGAGAACAACAGCGTTGGAAAAAAAAAAAAAAAACCTGAATTGTGTGGGCCCACCTCACAGAGCGTCTACCCCAGCAGCCAGCTCTACTCCTCCTGATGAGGTCACACAGGCCCCTCCCCTCTCTGGCGGTACCCAGACATGGCCTCCGTTCAGCGGCTCACTCTGTTCCGCCGGTCGAGGAGCGCACCTCTCCCCAAAGCCAGCCTCCCGTCCGAGCGAGCGGGCGAGCAAGCGGGCGAGCGAGCGGAAGGCAAGTCTGAAAAGACTCGGCTGAGTCACGCGTCAGTCGGAGAGAGAGGGAGAGAGGGAGGGAGAGGGAGAGGGAGGGAGGGAGGGGGGAGAGAGAGAGAGGGAGGGAGGGAGGGAGAGGGAGAGAGAGAGAGGGAGGGGGGAGGGAGGGGGAGAGAGAGGGGGGGAGGGAAGGAGGGGGGAGAGAGAGAGAGAGAGGGAGGGAAGGAGGGAGGGGGGAGAGAGAGAGAGAAAAGGGTGCTCGTGGTGCCGAACGTTAATTACAAAACGCACTGCGCAGGATCGGCCATCGGCCCGCACAAGGAAGCCTGATTTCATTCCTTTCTTTGAGGGGAAAGAAAGGAGAACGGGACAGCCTGCCCTCCTTCTCGTGTTCGTATCACTTTAAATCAGACCGACCGGGAGCAGAGAGGGTCACAGACAGAGGAAGGACTGCAGCTCAGAGAGGGCCACAGACAGAGGAAGGACTGCAGCTCAGAGAGGGCCACAGACAGAGGAAGGGCCGGGAGCAGAGAGGGCCACAGACAGAGGAAGGGCCGGGAGCAGAGAGGGC
>NC_049205.1:63793347-63833347 GCF_013347855.1 Anguilla anguilla
CCTTCATTACTGAATTGCACTCCCGTCTTGAAGGTGCAGCTCTTTATCATATCTCTTGTAATCATGTCTCACATCTAGTTTCACTTGCCATAATTTTACTGACTTAGCCTATGCTTACTGCGGGAACTAGACCTGATGTTCATGGCTATGGGTAACTGATACTTAATGAGATTTTGCATCAGATCGGACCTGGAATCCAACGACCTTCGGAATGCACTTGTTGTAGTGTACGTCGCTTTGGCTAATAGCATCTGCCAAATAAAATGCAATGTATTGTAATGCAATTAACCCTCGAATCATTTACATGCTGTGGCATTTCAGCGACGTTTCATGATGAAGATGAAACAGCAGCTGAAGACTCGTTCTCGCGTCCCGATATGAAATGTTCCACCGTGACCTCATCCACCAGTGAACCAGAACTAGTGGATACAGCTAATTAGCTAACTGACCCAGGGTAAAAAAAGCACATTCACACCGGCCCTTCAAGAATGGGATTTACCACCCATGGCTCACTGCATCTTTGCCCTATGTGCGGTATCCCATAAGGCTGTGCGGTTCCCATCAGGCATTGCTTTACTACAGAGCAGCACGGAGCTGTAGCCCACAGCCTGTGATGCTTTGTCAGGTGGGAGAGGGTATGCACTGATCTTAACTGTATCCTACTGTGACCCAGAGTTACTCCCCAGACTCATTAACATATCCCCCATAATGCACTTCCTAGCCTCTTTTCTACTGGTCCTCATTGTACCATACTGTAGGAGTGGCTTAGTGACCCAGGGCTACCCCCCAGACTCATTAACATATCCCCCATAATGCACTCCCTAGTCTCCGCTCGTATTTTAAACTGCGTCTCAGTTTGGACCACCATCCCTCATCAGATTTAACAACTTTAAACGCACCGCTGGTGCATGATGGGAAAACAAGCATCCAGCACCGCTCTGTGTTAATCACTGTGACTTCGGAAACCCCCCCTCCCCCCCCCACCCCCGAACGCCGTGTTCTTTTCCTGCATACAGGCCTCAGGGTTCGTATTTCTCAGAACCTTTCACACTGTATGTGTGTTGGTATATTTATTGTTATACTTATTTCTGTGTTTGCCGGTAAATATTGAGCAGTGTAACTCATCAGCGGCAAATTGCCTGTAATTTCCTGATTAGTTGAGAGCGTTTCATCATCTGCTCGGGAAGGTATGACTGTCTGCCGCAGTCTGTCAGTCTGTGTTAAGTGCTTCCTGTATATTCCCTGCACATTCTGTTCACTGAGGAAAACTTTATGAATTTATTGTAGTATTTGCATATTGTATTTGTATATAAATATAATATGCGCAGGCCTGGAAATTCCGAGACGATCAATTTTTATAATAGGCTACTTGTTATTGCCATGCCTCAGCATCTGTCTTAGCGTTTCTCGATATAAAAAGCTCAAAACCAAATCCATTTAAACAAAAAAAATAAAAAAACATAATAATCATCACATATCTATGGACATTTAAAACAGAGATTAATAAAGAATGAAAGGCACAAACAGATGAACTAATACACTACCAATGACATGTATTATGTTATATTATATTGTCATGTCCTGTTATGTCACATCCTGTCATGTGATGTTCTTGGAGCACATCAGCTGGCGCTCGCTAAGTGGCCGGTGTGTACCAGCCTGGCCGGGACGCGGCTCTTAGTGCTTCTAGCCCACGGCTCTCGGTCAAAAGGCCAACCTGCTCGCCTTTTAGGACGTGAGAAAAAAAAAAAATAGCGAGCGGGTTCGAGGGCGCCCGCGGGCACCAGGCACAGCGAGCGCGCCGTCGCGCAAGAACAAACACCGACGGAGACACTTCTGTCGCTCGCCGCCACCAGTGCGCACCTGCCGGTACCCGAGAGGAAGATTTATGCGTCCTGTGGGCTAATTCAGCAGCGATGGCCGCACAGCGGGGGGGAACCCAGCTAAGAAATTGCTTCAGGAAGGAAAGGGGCGGGGGGGTGGGCTGGGTAGGGGGAGGGGGAAGGGGGAACTCAGATCTGAAAGATTTATTTCGGCGTGCGAGGCGGAACGCGCGATATGTTCCGTCTGTTTGTTTGAGCGAAAACAATCATTTTCAGGGGCTGCCGTAGGAAAAAAAACAAAAGACGAAAACAAAACAAAGGGGGGTCCCGTCTGCAGATAAGGCCGAATTGCATTTTTGGCGCGTCCTTCGTTCAGGACGCCCCCCCCCCCCCCCCCTCCGCCCCGCGTCCTCGAAGGCGAGCCTCACGCAGCACGTCCCGCTTTGTTTGTTCACTCCTCTGATGGATTGACTTCTGCGTCGGACATCAGCGCCCTGACAGAACATCTGACGCAGCAGATACGGGCGGCGGCTGGAACTGAAGGTGAAACCCGAAGCGTAATAGCGTTGCGTTTGTTCATTCATTATTTATTTTAAGAAACGCGGCGGCTTCCCGACAGGGATTCATGTACAGTACGTGTGCGCACGGCAAAACCCACACACTCAAAACCCGGGGGGGACGTGTTTCATCAACGCGTGGGAACACATCTGGCCGCCTGGATAACTTTGTCGCGAGTTAAGCCAGCCGAGAAATAATCTGGAGCGCACACACACACACACACACACACACACAGACGCTGCTGTTCTGGAGGAATTCCATTAGGGTCGCTGGCGCAGCGATGGCGAATGCGAGCGGGGGTTCCAAATTGGGAGAGGAACGGAGGCCTGACATTAGCGGCGGCGGCGGCAGCGTTGGCGGTGGCGGTTCTGGCGGAGCGGGGAGAGAACAGCGAGCGCTGGCGTTAGCGGCGGGCGACAGGCGGGCGGGTGGCGGGGTGGCGGAGGGGCGGGTGGTGGGCGGCAGGCGGGCGGGTGGCGGGGTGGCGGAGGGGCGGGTGGTGGGCGGCAGGTGGGCGGGTGGCGGGCGGGCGCGGCGGCAGGCATTTGTCAGTCTCACACAGACAAACACACACCTGGACCAGCCCCCATCCTTCCCTATCACTGAAGCACCACTCCTTTCAGTCATATCACTTAAGCACATAAGGGTGAATAATGCACCTACAGGTGAGCTGCAGCTATGGTTTGCTGCAGCCGAAGTGTTGATGCTTGTTGTTGTTGTCATTGTTATTGTCGCAAGAAATAATGGACCGTGTAGGAAATGACTGCAGTTGTCAGTTTTGTTTTTCAGTTATCAGTTACTTAAGTGAGTTTGTGGTTGCCTCAGAATGTGTGTGTGCTTCACCCAGAATGTGTGTGTGTGTGTGTGTGACTCTGGATGTGTGTTCTTGACTCTGGATGTTTTTGTGTGTGTGTGACTCAGAATGTGTGTGTGTGTGTGTGTGTGACTCTGGGTGTGTGTGTGACTCTGGATGTTTGTGTGTGACTCAGAATGTGTGTGTGTGACTCTGGATATGTGTGTGTGAGTCAGAATGTGTGTGTGTGTGACTCTGGATGTTTGTTCTTGACTCAGAATGTGTGTGTGTGTGTGACTCTGGATATTTGTGTGACTCTGGATGTGTGTGTGTGACTCTGGATGTTTGTGTGACTCTGGATGTGTGTGTGTGACTCTGGATGTTTGTTCTCGACTCAGAACGTGTGTGTGTGTGTGTGACTCTGGATATTTGTGTGACGCAGAACACTGTGGCCTCTGAGTAACTGGCCCTGTGGAACTGAGCTGTGTTTAGTGCTCTGGTTCCCAAGCCTAGCGAGCAAACGTGTTTACAGTGACCCGTGTACTAAAACCAGTGCCGTCTATAATTACCCGGGTAGGAATTCCAGAGAAGTGTTTATAAACCATCATGCTTTTTTTCATTACATTACATTACATTACAGGCATTTGGCAGACGCTCTTATCCAGAGCGACGTACAACAAAGTGTATAACCATAACCAGGAACAAGTATGACGAAACCCCTAGAGAGAAGTACCGCTCCAAGTGCAGGGAACAACCGCATAGTTCAACTTGGACCCTGAAGGTTAAACTGATTAACACAACGAGAACGGCAACAACGCAGTCTAAGGAAAAAATACAAGCAGTAGTTAAGACAGTTAATGCACCTAAGTCACCTACGAAACAGCTGCCTAGTTACAACCCTAAGCTTTCATCGGCATGTCGAGACCCTCATAAATATCTCCCACATCGAACGGGGGGTGGGGGGGGGAGGGGGTGGGTCAAGACCCGTGTTTCGTATTGGGGTAGAAGAGTTCATTACTTGAAAGACCTCCCAGAAATCCCACATAGCGAACACTGAAGTGTTCCCAGAAATCAAGATATCAGCGAAACAATGAAATGACAGAACTTTTGGTGGAAAGGGAGCTACATGTAAAAACCTGCTAAAAAAAATCACCCTGGTACATCAGTAGCATCTGCTACGAATGTCAAAACCAGTGCGTTCTGACTGCCTTGTGCTTAGCATAGTTTGACAGCGTCATTCCATCACACCCCTCCCCTCGCTCGCCACCCCTCCCCCCCCCACCACGCCTCCACCAGTGTTTCTTCTCAATTGTGTCACAGCATACAGGGGTATGTAGGAGCAGCTGACAAGCTCCACAGACCTGAAAAAAAAAAACAACAAAAACCCTAGATAGCATGGGCGTTTGTTAGCAAACAGTGATTGATGTCAACACCTGCCATACACCCAAGCCACACCCCTTTTATTTCCCCTCATGAATAATGCATGAGATAGATACACGCAAGGTCAAATGAAGGTGTTTAGGAGGGGCATTTTTTCCCCCCTGATATAGCGCATGTAATTTACTCTCCCTCTGGATGAGGAATGTAAGAGCAAATGAATGTCTTTAGATGATATTTTAAAAAGAAAACTCAATGCCCTCACATGTGTAAGCAAAATCAAAAATAACGCTGAAAGACCTTACTTTGGAAAATTTACATGACTGTAGATGTTGGCAGATGAAAATTTCATAACAAACGGACTGATAGCGTGTATCCATATTAGAATTTGCACATACATGTAGCTGACACTTAACAGTTAACAGAGGGATATTCCCCTTGTTAGGTTCTTTGCAATGATTGCGTTTAGTTTAATAAATGGAATATAGAGTCATTATTTACATTCTCCGATGTGAGGAGCACGAGACTGAAGATCAAGAGAAGGCTTAGATTTAGATTTAAAATGATCTGATAATTCAAAACATACATAAAGCTTTGCCAACTGAAAACAGGACGTTACCTAAACTTAAAAGCCCAGAGGATAACACAAAATTAAACTCAATGTCTTGTTTCCTTTACGATCGTTGCAATCCTGTATTTATTTCCAGTGCAGTCCGCTGTGGTTTGGAATGGCTCCCGTTAGATGGGTGAGATAATCGAGTCCCCCGAAGTCAAGCACAGTAAAGCAAAGACATTTTGGGGGTCAGGAGTTACATTCGGTCTGTTTCAGGCTCACCTCTAAAAACCACAATGGAGCAGTGTAGTGTAGTCCTGGGTGGATTCCATACAGCATCATTCAGTACAGTGAATTATGCCCCCAGTGGACAACACTGGCAATTACAACACATCAAATGTACCAAGAATCTGCATTAGCATTAAAAGGGTATCAGTATGAATACCCTTTTAATGCAACTAAACACTAAGTGGAGAAAATTGCTCATGTAATCACCTAATGCCTCTAGACATCTAATGTCTCCAGAAAAAAGTAAGCAAGAAGTTTCAGAAACGGACTTGATAATCTCGCATTCATCACAGAGCAAAACAATCCCTCTCTCCCTCCCTCTCTCCTCTCCCTCTGACTCTCTCTTTCCCTCCCTCTCCTTCTCTCCCTCCCTCTCTGCTCTCCCTCTGTCACTCTCTCTGCTTCCCTCTCTTCTCTCCCTCTGTCTCTCTCTTTCCCTCCCTCTCCCTCTCTCCCTCTTTTCAAATGACGACTGAAGACTCACCTCTTCAGGCTGCACCTCTCCCCATCCCTCCCTTCCCCCCCGTAAATGACTAAGCTTAGGGTTGTAACTAGGCAGCTGTTTCGTAGGTGACATAGGTGCATTAACTGTCTTAACGACTACTTGTATTTTTTTTCCATAGATTGCGTTGTTGCCGTTCTCGTTGTTAGTGTTAATCAGTTTAACCTTCAGGGTCCAAGTTGAACTATGCGGTTGTTCCCTGCACTTGGACGGGTACTTCTCTCTAGGGGTTTCGTCATACTTGTTCCTGGTTATGGTTATACACTTTGTTGTACGTCTCTCTGGATAAGAGCGTCTGCCAAATGCCTGTAATGTAATGTAATGTCTCCCCCTTTCTCTCTTCTCTCCCACTGTCACTCCCTCTTTCCCTCTCTCCCCACATCCTCTCCTCCAGCAGCTGCTCTGCTCATCTTTCAGTCTCTCCATCCTCTCTGCCGGTCGGCTGCAGCCCCTCCCTGTGCAGCGTATCTCAGCAGTGTTAAAGAGACGACCCCCCCCACCATCACCTCCCCCTCCCCCCCCCACACACACACCGCCCCCTCCCCAGGAGGAAGGCCCAGGTCCGGGCACAGGCCAGGCCCAGACGGGGAGATTTAGGCGGCTGATCCATGCGCGCAGCTCCGTATCGATCGGCCGCCGTGCCCGCTGGATTCGGCCGCCGGGCGCTGGCAGGCCCGCGGTGACGGGCAGACACACCTGCGTTTGATCTTCAGCTGCAGAGCGCATTTCCGTCCGATAACCGCTCACTGTGACAGCTCAGGAGCAGCCGGGCTCTCAATTATCTACCCCCCCCCCCCCCCCCGATAAAAATACTGCCCAATCCCACTCTGCTGTCCCCACAGACAGTCAAATATATATTAAAAACACATACTGCTGTGAAATATATTCATCATGTGTATTTAACAGTGGTGTGCAGCAGTATGTTTCATATCTGAGAGGGAGGTCTGTCTGTTCCTCTCTGCACAGGAAGCAGGTCCCGACGGCTCCATTACACAGGGTGGCCCGGGACAGTGTCACGGGCCTGATTAATAGGCCTGTCACTGCCGGCTTCGCCCGTCCGAACCGCCGCGACGCCAGCAGCACCTGGAGCCCTCCCAAATCGCCGCTGGAGGGGAACCGCTTACGGGCGGTCAGGAGCGTCCCGCCAAAACAGGCCACCGGCACCCGTCTCTGCCAGAGGCCCAGGCGACAGCACCCCCCCACCCCCACCCCCCCCTCGCAATCAGGGCCCCCGTCTCCACCGGCAACCATCGGCACGTGTATGACAGCAGCGGCAACATGGAACTACATAAAATACATTTTACAGGATAATGAGAGCTGAGGGGCTCAGGAGGCGGGACGACAGCCAGCATAGCATAGAGGGAGGGTGATGTCACAGTCAGTGATGTCACAGTGAGTGATGTCACAGACAGATGCCTGGTACTGCAGGCTGAATCCCCTCCTGGCCTGCAATGCTGAGCTGCACTCACTGCATGGCAGGAGTTGGAGGCTGATGTCACAGTCAATGATGTCACAGAGAGTGATGTCACAGACAGATGCCTGGTACTGCAGGCTGAATCCCCTCCTGGGCTTCGAATCGGAATAATTCCAGCTATGGCATGTAATAACAATGATATTACATAGTTATAGTAAAAATACATTTGTAAATTACTTAATAACACTTTACACTCAGGATAACATCTTCTGTTCCATTACAACATCTCTAATAATAATAATAATAATAATAATAATGATAATAATAAATTGTATTGCACAATGACCTACTTTGTACAATCCCTGGTTTAATCATATCAGGATAGGCATGGCATGGAACTGTACAAGACAGCAGGCTGCATGCAAGTCCAGGTGATTAGCATGGCTATATTTATAGGTTTTTATTGGGCCAGTTCAATTCCCCCACCACTGCGGTTCCTCAGCCGGGTTAGCCACCGGTCCTGATCTCCCAGGAACCCAGGGCGTGTGGTCCGGGCTTTCCCACGGCCCGTTTGGGAGTCGCGCCGCAGGCGGGGGGGCATCCCAGGGCCTCTTTGATGTGTGGAGTGCTTTGATCCTCCCGCTCGCCTTTTTAAAACAGCTGACACACAGTTCTGGGGCTCTGGGGCTCTGGGGCCAGCGATGACCAATCAGAGCACACCATCGGGCTCTCGGGCCAATGATAACCAATCAGAGCGCTCCATCGGGCTCTCGGGCCAGTGATAACCAATCAGAGCGCTCCATCGGGCTCTCGGGCCAGTGATAACCAATCAGAGCGCTCCATCGGGCTCTCGGGCCAGTGATAACCAATCAGAGCGCTCCATCGGGCTCTCGAGACAGTGATAACCAATCAGAGCGCTCCATCGGGCTCTCGGGACAGTGATAACCAATCAGAGCGCTCCATCGGGCTCGCGGAAGCGAGAGGAGGCAGTGATCCCACAGTGCTGCCGCTCCGGCCACGCAGGACAGGCCCTTTACGACCAGAGCCAGCGATGGCCAATCAGAGCGCACCACCGGGCTCTCGGGCCAGCGATGACCAATTAGAACGCACCATCGGGCTCTCGGGCCAGAGATGACCAATCAGAGTGCACCAACATCGGCCTGGAAACAGGTCCCATCCTGTGGACGCGCGATGCACGCAGCGCAGCAAGCCCAACGGCACGGGTATCGAACTGGCAACCCCCAGCCCAAATCTCCAGCCCTCCTCAAACGTACCACGTGCTCTTTAATCACCGGAAAACAAAACGCGTCTAAAATAAATTCTGTTTAAAATTTATGAATCACTGGTGTCGCAGATAAAACTTGCGTGTCCACAAAAAAAAAAAAAAAAAAGTTATTCTCAGGAACTGGTTGTGCCAAAATAACATTATGATTGAGTCGTATGGGGTTTTGAACCAAATTTATTTGTCATTTAGTTATGAAATATTGACCGTGCATGAGCCGGACGAGGAATTTCGGAGTGTCTTAAAAAGAGATGAAATACGGACACTGGGGTTCTCATGACACCAACTTCATATATAATTCATATACATCTCCTTTGCTGACACACAGCACACCTTATTCCTGCATTGTTCTGTGAATAGCAGGAGAATATATTTGGCCCGAGGGTACGATTTTTAAAAATACTCTGTCCTGCGGGAAAAATCAGTCGAAGAACACTGCGTTTGAGAGATTCCATAGCAGCAGTTTCATAAAGGTGATTATGCCAGCCACAGAGATAAAAGATCTGATACTAAAACCATTAAGGATCAAATGATCTTTTTTTTGTGTGAAAACGGATACGTGGTGACACTTTTCCATCCTTTGAAATTATTCTTTGGTATTTCTTAAGACCTGATAAAACTTGGCTGAACACAATTTTTAATCACTTAAACCTGGAGCTTACAGATGTACCTATTATTTTATGAAGACACGGAATACTCTAAAATATTGAACTTGTATTTAAACTAAAATTGTGGAAGACATATTAAACACATACACACACACGCGCACACACACACACACACACACGCACACACACACACATCATCTCCTTCTCTCTGTGACCAAGGAGAATGCAACATAGTGTGAAATCAATCTGCCAGATAACTGACCTCTATTTGAAACCACTTCACAGGCTGCAACTTCATTTATTTATTTAGCACCCCTGAGTTTACACCAGTTGGATGTTATTCCTTCCTGCCATTTTATTACAGTACTAATGTTCCTAAAATTGTATTAAATGAATTTCCAGCTAGTGTGTTTTAACCTCTTCTTTAATAGCCAGGCAAATTTCAATGTATCTTTTTAATTTTATGCTCTCTGTTCATTTGTATCATTAATATCTGTTTTTTTTAATATAAACCTCTATATTAATTGTGCTTGTGTATGTGGCATTATTTGCAATCAAAATTTGAATTTGAATTGTACGAGTTGAATTCGCGCTTCACCACAGATGCACTGTCAGTCTCCAGTGTAACAGCTCTATGCAGCTGCAGGACCTGTCACTCTAAACAAGCATCAAAAAGCCACTGATATCCCACTGATACCCCACGGATACCCCAGTACTGCCATCTGGGTGACGTGCTGCACCTACAACACTGGGAATCAGCACTGCCGGCCTGACGAATCTCCGGACTCGGTAAACGATGAATGCGTACAACCACCTCCGCTAACTAAAGTCTTCATAGAATCGACCAAAAGGGAGTCGGTGACACGCTTTATAAAGGCAGTTATAATATCACTTCAGCCACAGAAAAAGAAAAAAAAAATCAATGTCTACCCCCGATAGCCCAAAAAAGAGAGAAAAGATTAATGTTCATCACAACTGTAAATAAATAAGTAGCCAGTGCGTGCACGGTGACCAGAACTTCGTTCTAAACCAATTACGACCTCTTAACTGCTTTTTTCCCCCCGTTGAAAATAGAAGGTTATGTCCGCACAATGAAGTCTTTTAGCAAAAGGTTTTGTTTTTTTTTCCTTCTTTCTTTCTTATGTAAAACCAAACCTCACAATACAGCTGTCTTCGGTTCCAGGGCAATCCATTGATATTTAAAGAAGAAGAACAGGACAGGGCCGTCGAAGATTAAAATTTGTTTTCTGGTGGAACGATGGGGGCCGGTGAGGTAAAGATGTGTGCCTCATCACCCTGTACTGCTGCAAAGCACCCTCATAAACCCAGATATCCTGGGAAACACTTCTTTGTGTCATACCGGGCAGAAATATCTGTCATTAAATATTAATCTTCCAGTCAAGGTGGGCTTAACAATGGTTGCACGTGTTTGAGGATTTCTTTGTAAATGTAAAGCAACATCAGGGAATGACACCGTACGCTAAAGACCCGAACGTTGACTTTATCCAGTGCAGAGCCAAATTATTTCACGTTTCATTCTAGTCTTCTCTTTGGTTACCTGTCAAACTACACCACCTTCGGTGTGTGAGTGCGTGTGAAAAATGGCATATACTGGAAAGGCTGAAGCATGTTTTATTTCGGAAGTTCGGAAAGAGGGCAAACGAGGTCACATAACACACAGGACTCTGAGGTAGGGTTTTTAAAAAAATCTAAACACGCATTTCAAGCGTGCCTGTGAGCCCACTGCATGATCAGTACGCCTGTCGAAGGTGAGGGGGGGGGGGCATTGGGGCACCTGTCATTGTCCCGATTGTCAGTCTTCTTTAGCCCCGCCCATCCTTTTTATTTTGAGACGTATTTTTTGGCACCGTTATTCTCCACCATCCACTCTCTCATTCCATTGGCAAGGCCCTTTACTCTATATACTGAGCTGATGCTAATACACTGCATACTGCCCACAATCAACAAAGGAACAGCGCCCCCTCTGTTACAACAACAACAGAGCATGGCATAAGAGCACACACCCTAAATACAGCAGCCGCACCCACTCAATTCCAAAGCTCCACCCACTCAATGTAACAGCTCCACCCACTCATCACAACAACCCCAACTCACTCAGTGCAACAGCCCTACCCACCCTGTACAAAAAGCCAATCAAGAGAACAGCTCCACCGACTGAATGCAAAAGCCCCACCAACTCAATAAAAACAACACATCTCAATAAAAAAAAATTATAAAGTGAACGCCCACAGTCCTCCAGAACACCAGCATCCTCACACAGTGCAACATTTTCCCCACTATAAAAACCACTGGATCCATTTCTGTGTCTGATTCAGTCTAGCTGCAGCATGCTCTCTCCTTTCCATGGTGTGCAGGAATACAAGCCTGTCTTTTTATTTATTCTTTTTTAATTAATTAATTTGACGGGGACCGTGCACAATTAATATATTGCACCAGATTAAGCTAAAAGCTCATTTCCATCTGTTGTCCCTGGGCGATGGGTAAGCAGCAGCATTAAAGGCAATCAAAAAACATACAATAACAAATTATGAATACCAAAGTGTCCGTGATTGGACCATGATAGTGCTTTTACCATCTCAGAATCAGCCATTCATAAATTAATTTCACAATCTAATAAATTAATAGGTTACCGCATTAAGAACAGCGGAAGGTCCCAGACTATCACAGGACAAAAATTGATCTCACCAAACCACAGAACAACAGAACTCTCCAGAGAGGAACCACCTAAGGCACAAACTTCGGAGGAAGGCCAGGCACTTCAAACAGCTTTAAATTTAAAGCATGTCCTTAAAATGCAGTCGTGCAAAGAAACGCTTTGTTTACCTGGAGACGAAAGAGGACGTTGTGTGAATCCGGGAATGGTGGTGGTCCAAGAGGGGGGGGTGTGGTGGGGGGGGGTGTGGTGGGGGGGGGGGGGGGGGGGGGAGAGAAAAGAGAGAAAAAAGGTTCATTTTTCAAATAAAAGGTTACAGTTTCTTCCTAAATTCTGGCTTTTTTTTCCCCCTCAGTTATTAACTTACAAATTTCATCGTTGATTGAACACTGTAATTAAAGCCATTATTATGAGAAGATTTTTTTTCCCCCCCCGAGTCTGTAGAGACAACAGCTATTGTGACAATAAGACTCCGGGGAGCTGTTCTCTCATCAAGGCTTGAAGTGCCGGACCTGCTGATCCTGACTGCACTCTATGGTACTAAACCACTTTATACGGCTTGTCTGAAGAGCAGGTTTCAAATGTTTACTGCTTTACAAAAACAAAAGAATATAAAAGAATAAAATGAAAAAAAAAACACACAGCAAATTACTTGTTGACAATATAACAGAAAATTAAACGAACGGAAAATGAAATTGACAATAATAACAATTCAAATGAGATGGCGACACACGCCCTTCCTCCGGCTCCTCACAGATTTTACATTAGACTTTCTAATTATTGAGGAGACTTAATGTGTTTGTTCACTCTGTCAGCTGTAATTATGTCCGTCTTGGCTGCTGTTTGCGCGCGCGCTATGCTAATATGTTTCCTGCGTGTGTTTCAGTGCCCTGCCAAACACGGGCTGGCTGCAAAAAAAAAAAAACTCTTTCTCCCCGCGGGATGCCGGGGGTTCTCACGGGACGCTCCTGTTCTTCAGCGAACAAATGCAACACATCTCTCCCCGTGTGCAGCGCGGCGTGGGTGCGGGGCGACGCGAGGTGTAAAATTCTAATAGTTTGTTGATGATTATGCCGGGGAACTCTCCCAGTGGACACCCGCCAACGCAGAACCTTTAAATATGTTTTACACGCATTGCGCCATATTTATAAACGCCAATAAAAAGCTACGAGGTCCAGAAGATGCCAGCTTAAAGGATTTTTTTGTAGCCATTTTTGTTCAAAGGAAATATTGAGGATAAGACACATGCGCACACACATACACACACACACACACACACACACACACACACACACACACATACACACACATGGACGCACACACACACACACACACACACACACATACACACACATGGACGCACACACACACATGCATGCATGAACACACACACACATACACGCTCGCACACACACACACACATACAAACACACACACATGCTCGCACACATGCTCATGCACACAGACATACACACACACACACAAACACACATAAACAGACCACACACATACACACACACACACACACATACAAACAAGTAAAGGTTGGAGGTCCTGTTAAAAAATTTTGGGATATAGATTTAGCATAAATATAAGTCCGTCAAGGTTGTCTCTTTCTCTTTGTCTCTCTCTCACTCTCTCTCCTTCCTTCCCTCCCTCTCTCTCCATCCTTCTCCCCCTATCTCCTTCTTTCGCTCTCCCCCCTCTCTCAGTTTACCTAGGGAATCATTGATCTATGTTTTCAACCTTCAGAGTAACTTCAATTGTATTTGTGCCCATCAATCACCAAAGACAATTCTCCGTCTGTGGGTCTAGGATGAAAACCTGTCAGTCAGGCGCAAGGACAAAAGGGAGAAGGCTTTCTGTTTGGCTGGTTTTTTTTTGCAGCTTCTCAATGTGAAATCTATTGAAAATGAAATGAGCTTTTCTAATAAGCGAGAGCTGCTTGGAGGAAACGGTCTGGCAGTGGAAAAGGACACGCTGAGAAACAGCCGCATCGATTCTGAAAGATCTCCCTTAAACAACTTCTGCGGCATCGGGACGCTTGCCAGATTTCGGGCACGGACCTCAGAGGACTAAAATAGAGAATGTTAAAATAAGAGGGAATGGATCCACACTCTGTCCCAGTATGTAGATGGCTCCCATGGTCTTGTGTCTGTTAAGGCTCTGTTCCAGTGTGTGGATGGGCCCCATGGTCTGGTATCTGTTAGGGCTCTGTTCCAATGTGTGGATGGGCCCCATGGTCTGGTATCTGTTAAGGCTCTGTTCCAGTGTGTGGATGGGCCCCATGGTCTGGTATTTGTCAACGCTCTGTTCCAGTGTGTGGATGGGCCCCATGGTCTGGTACCTGTTAAGGCTCTGTTCCAGTGTGTGGATGGGCCCCATGGTCTGGTATCTGTTAAGGCTCTGTTCCAGTGTGTGGATGGGCCCCATGGTCTGGTATCTGTTAAGGCTCTGTTCCAGTGTGTGGATGGGCCCCATGGTCTGGTATCTGTTTAGGCTCTGTTCCAGTGTGTGGATGGGCCCCATGGTCTGGTACCTGCTAAGGCTCTGTTCCAGTGTGTGGATGGGCCCCATGGTCTGGCTGTTTAGGCTCTGTTCCAGTGTGTGGATGGGTTAAGGTGTTAAGGTTCTGTGGGGAAGGCTGGATGCCAGGTGTTCAGACGCAGAGGCAGAGCTCAGCGCCAGCACGAAGCATCCGGGCAGAGGAGGGCACGCTTACACAGGTGGGCACTGCCCGTCATCATCACCTCCTCGTTTCCACGGCTACCGTGGCTTCCCTTCCACAGAATCAACACGGGTGTGCAGCGTCAGACGGGGGGAGGCGACGGATAAAACAGAGTTAAAAAAAAACAAAAAAAAAAACAGACGGCACAAGAGAGAAGACAAAATAAGAAAGCGTTGGCAAGGAGCCGACATCGTTTAAAAAAAAAAAAAACCGTCTTAAAAAATTCGGAATTCTCGGTGGGAACAGGAAGCGGAGTGAAGGGAGGAATCCACGGTTACGGGGTGGTTAAAAGCAAGTGGACAGCGTGCCATGTCTGAGGGTCACAGCCTGGCAGTAAGGGGGTCACGAATGAGAGAATGGCGGCTCCAGTTCCCCCCCCCACGCTGCTAGCTCTGCCACCACGCCTCGGGCGCGAATCACTTTGTCTCCATCTCCCGTCACCGGGGGCAACGGGGGCAGGATCTCCCCCGGGAAACGGAATTGGACATTCCGCCCGCGTTACCCAAGATAAAAAAAAAAAATGAAAAATACAAACTTTTTTCTGTTTTTTTCAAGAAAGTGCTAAAAATACAGCCCCCGTGGAGATATGTGTCTGCTGAGAGGAAGCCTCCCTGTGGCTCCAGGCGATTGCTCAATTTAAAACATGCCGCGGGGCCCTGCCAGCTCAGGGACCGGGGTAAAACTCTCAGCGCAAAGGAAAAAAAGAGATCTCAGCCACTGCCCAGGGACCGGGGTGAAACTCTCAGCACACAGAAAAAAGAGATTTCAGCCACTGCCCAGGGGCCGGGGTGAAATACACAGCACAGGAAAAAAAGAGATCTCAGCCACTGCCCAGGGACCGGGGTGAAACTCTCAGCACACAGAAAAAAGGGATTTCAGCCACTGCCCAGGGGCCGGGGTGAAATACACAGCACAGGAAAAAAAGAGATTTCAGCCACTGCCCAGGGACCAGGGTAAAACTCTCAGCAAACACAAAAAAAAGATCTCAGACACTGCCCAGGGCCCAGAGTGAAACTCTCAGCGCACAGAAAAAAGGCAGACAGGTATAACCCTAACCATAACCCTGACACCAGAGACAAAAACAGGTCTGATCAATCTGATTTGCTCCAAATTCCCTTTAAGGGTACGCATATATATCATCCCCACATGGAAAAATGTGCAGCAATACCCATGTGAAAAAATGGTATATTTTTATATGCTTTTATATTTTAAGCATACATCATTAAAATATAAATAATATTTTAGAAAACAAGTATGCAGAAATACACTACAGGATTCTTCAGTAAATCATTTATTTACACAGGTAATTCAACTCTAATAACAGTTTAAATACACAGTTAAAACCAAAATATTTATTTAAATATCAGTCTGTTTAAATCTAAACATGTTGTCATGTAGGTCATTTGTGGTTCAAATTACATTTTTGGTGAATTTGTGTGCAGCCAAGGGGCAAAAAAACAGCCAGCATTTCAACTGCATAAATGGAGCCATTCGGTCTGTCCAGCAGAGCAGAACTATTGGAAAACTGTTATATTTCCATGATCTGCAAAATTCGTCATAAGGGGGAATTTACCCACAATGTCTCAGTACGCTAAAAATATCCCTGGGCTCAGTCCTCCACAGGTACAGCCACACACACCTACAGTGAATACAAAATCAGCAGCACAATGCTCTTAATACCGCCATTCACCCTGGATTACGGTTTCATACCCAAACACGCCGTCATTATTTAGACCAACTTGAAATGCGTCCACTTGAGGGGTTTCAGAACGGGGCGTTGGGAAGAGCCGAACTCCGCGCTCGTCCTGCATGAGTTTTAAACGATGAAACGGCGTCGCGTGCTGGGGAGGTTCAGGAAGACCTCAAACCTCATTATGTAAAAAGTACAGAACATCCTGACAGAAATGCTACGGTCAATTATTTTCATTCTTTTAAATGCCAACATTCAGAAAAAAAATAATTGTTAATTTATACAATTGTACATTTTGGATTAGTAACACGCGTTCTTCAAAAGTTTCGCAATGCAATCTGTTTTCAAATATCAGGCCTGATTTACATTTTACTGATTTACATCATCAGAATTTTCAGAATAATCATTACTCATTAGTAAGCCGCACGTAATGGATACATTTACATCCCCTCTCAGCGTTTGTACAATGATGATTACCACAGATACAAGGAGCCCTTTGAGAAACTAGGAGAAGGATGGCTACTTCAGCCCAGAGTTCACATCTCTCACATGCTACTTCAGCCCAGAGTTTACATCTCTCACATGCTAATTCAGCCCAGAGTTCACATCTCCCACATGCTACTTCAGCACAGAGTTCACATCTCTCACATGCTAATTCAGCACAGAGTTCACATCTCTCACATGCTACTTCAGCACAGAGTTCACATCTCTCACATGCTAATTCAGCCCAGAGGTCACATCTCTCACATGCTAATTCAGCCCAGAGGTCACATCTCTCACATGCTACTTCAGCCCAGAGTTCACATCTCTCACATGCTAATTCAGCCCAGAGTTCACATCTCTCACATGCTAATTCAGCAGAGTTCACATCTCTCACATGCTAATTCAGCCCAGAGGTCACATCTCTCACATGCTACTTCAGCCCAGAGTTCACATCTCTCACATGCTAATTCAGCCCAGAGTTCACATCTCCCACATGCTACTTCAGCCCAGAGTTCACATCTCCCACATGCTAATTCAGCCCAGAGTTCACATCTCTCACATGCTAATTCAGCCCAGAGGTCACATCTCTCACATGCTAATTCAGCACAGAGTTCACATCTCTCACATGCTACTTCAGCACAGAGTTCACATCTCTCACATGCTACTTCAGCACAGAGTTCACATCTCTCACATGCTAATTCAGCCCAGAGGTCACATCTCTCACATGCTAATTCAGCCCAGAGGTCACATCTCTCACATGCTAATTCAGCACAGAGGTCACATCTCTCACATGCTACTTCAGCCCAGAGTTCACATCTCTCACATGCTAATTCAGCCCAGAGTTCACATCTCTCACATGCTAATTCAGCACAGAGGTCACATCTCTCACATGCTAATTCAGCCCAGAGTTCACATCTCTCACATGCTAATTCAGCAGAGTTCACATCTCTCACATGCTAATTCAGCCCAGAGTTCACATCTCTCACATGCTAATTCAGCAGAGGTCACATCTCTCACATGCTAATTCAGCAGAGTTCACATCTCTCACATGCTAATTCAGCACAGAGTTCACATCTCTCACATGCTACTTCAGCTCAGAGTTCAGACCGAGGCCGGGACAGTTTTTTTGGGGGGATTTTTGTGTAGCTGAGCCGGATGGGGAGGATTAAAGTCTCCGCAGCGTGAGAGAAAAGTGTGTGACGCCTGCGTTCAGACCGTTTATCTCCCGCTCTCAGCTCTTCTGTCTCTGATAATACAGCCCTGCCTGCTCGTGGGGCAGAGTCCATCCCAGCTATAAGCTCACAGCACAAGATATTTGTCAAACTCCTATTTAAACTTCAGGTTCTTTCAGGCGTCTGCGCTCTCCATTATACCACCTCAGGGCTATCAAATTAAACCAAAGAATACATTATATTAATTACCGAGTCCAAAGTAACAGATGGATCCAACAGAGGAGCCACAACAATGAAATGTGATAAAGAGACGGGAAGTGTCTCTCCTGGCCGGCTTGCCAAGGTTCTCTAATTATAAGGAGCCAGATAAGACACAGTGGATCACAGTGGGCCTCAGACAACTTGGCCAAGTTCAAAACTACTAAAGAATGGGTGCAGATCCACTGCTACAACACTGTAGCAACACCGAGTCCTTCTCGAATCTCAGCTGCTATAACACTGTAACTAGACAGTGTCCTTCTCAAATCTTTGCTGCTACGACACTGTACCTAGATAGAGTCCTTCTGAAATCTTTGCTGCTGCAATAGTGTAGTACCACTGTGTCCTTCTCAAATCTTTGCTGTTAAAACACTGTAGCAACACTGTGTCCTTCTCAAATCTCCACTACTAAAACACTGCAGCACCACTGTGTCCTTCTGAAATCTTTGTTGCTACAACACTGCAGCACCACTGTGTCCTTCTCAAATCTTCACTGTTAAAACACTGTAGCAACACTGTGTCCTTCTCAAATCTCCACTACTAAAACACTGCAGCACCACTGTGTCCTTCTGAAATCTTTGTTGCTACAACACTGCAGCACCACTGTGTCCTTCTCAAATCTTCGCTGTTACAACACTGGAGCCCCACTATGTCCTTCTCAAATCTCCACTGCTACAACACTGTAGCAACACTGTGTCCTTCTCAAATCTCCACTACTAAAACACTGCAGCACCACGGTGTCCTTCTGAAATCTTTGTTGCTACAACACTGCAGCACCACTGTGTCCTTCTCAAACCTTTGCTGTTACAACACTGTAGCAAGACCATGTCCTTCTCAATTTGTCACTGCAGTAGGTGCTGATCTAATGACGTAATTGTCACAAACTTAGTGCTTGTGAGGAACCAGGAGGAAGGAGAGCCCCCCCCCCCCCCCCCCCTTTTGATTAATGCCCCCTGCCTGGTCCCGCCGCTGCTCCCCCTCGGTGTATTTTGCGGGGGAGAACGGACGTTACCAGATTAGGTTGCTTATCAGGCAGCCGCGCCGCACTTTGCTGCACCTAATCATCGAGTTAAGATGTGGGGTAAAATCATCGGGTTAAGACGTGGGGTAAAATCATCGAGTTAAGACGTGGGGTAAAATCATCGAGTTAAGACGTGGGGTAAAATCATCGAGTTAAGACGTGGGGTAAAATTAGGGGAAGGAAGATCGTTCCGGGCTGTTAGGAGCTCGTTTTCGTTCAGGCAGAGACAGGAGCTGAGGTGCGTTCGGTTTGTTTAGCCGCCTTTCCGGCTCTCAGTAGAACCACGCGGCGCGGCGAGGCGAGGGACCGAGTTTCCTCCCCAATTTGTCATCCTCCCCGGCTGGCTCAGCCGCCCAGGCGCAGTGCGCAGACTTGCGGGGACCGGACTAACGCCGCGGAGAAGAAAAGAGTGTGTTTTGGAGCACAGCGACAAGTTAACAAATATATTTTAGCGTCTGTAGCGCACCCATTTCACGTTGCGTTAAAATTACCGAGCAGGACCCGGCCCTGCCGCTCACCTCCAGAGGTTATTTATCAGAGAGATAAGCTGCGGAAGAATCCTCATCTTTAAGCTTCCTGTCAGCCCGCTCCTTTATTCAATCTGCGGAGCAGCATGTTTGATTTCCCCAGGCACTTCATCATTAAAACAGCTTTTAACCGCCACCTCAGGAGTTCCCGGCTCAGCCAGGATTTCCCCGGGACGGGAGATAGTAAACTCCCCCGCGCACACGGGCCTAAACATGCTACTCCGTCTGTCATTGGCCACGCGCAGAGCGTCACACTCTCGTAAACATGTTACTCCGTCTGTCATTGGCCACGCGCAGAGCGTCACACGGGCGTAAACATGTTACTCCGTCTGTCATTGGCCACGCGCAGAGTGTCACACGGCCGTAAACATGTTACTCCGTCTGTCATTGGCCACGCGCAGAGTGTCACACGGGCGTAAACATGTTACTCCGTCTGTCATTGGCCACGCGCAGAGTGTCACACGGGCGTAAACATGTTACTCCGTCTGTCATTGGCCACGCGCAGAGTGTCACACGGGCGTAAACATGTTACTCCGTCTGTCATTGGCCACACGCAGAGCGTCACACTCTCTCCTCTCTGGACAGTCTGGTCGAGTTCAAATAACAGGACCCGCAATTTTTACACAGAGTGGACAATTTATGGACGAAACTGCCAGGTCACGTAATGGAGACTAAAAACCCTCAGGAGTTCCGACTTGAAGCAGCGCTAACCCTAACCCTAATGGCCTTAATGGCCTGTTCTCCTCATTATGTGTTCTTATGTTCTAGATGGGCTGAATGGCCTGTTCTCCTCATTGTGTGTTCTTATGTTCTTATGTTCTAGACGGGCTGAATGGCCTGTTCTCCTCATTATGTAGTCTCCCCCAGACTGCTTTCAGTATGACTGGCCTGGTCTCTCCCAGAATGCTTTTAGAAACACTGGCTCAGACACTACCAAAATGCTTCCAGTATGACCGGTACTTTTGGAGGGGCACCTGTCACACAGTGCAATTAATTCCAATTAAGACCCTCTTCCATCAGGATGGAAGAGAAAGCAGTTGAAGCTGATGGGAGGCTTCCATTTACAACCACAAAAAACACCTGTAATGA
The DNA here is from genome assembly GCF_013347855.1 of Anguilla anguilla. NCBI lineage: Eukaryota > Metazoa > Chordata > Actinopteri > Anguilliformes > Anguillidae > Anguilla > Anguilla anguilla. The sequence goes on from NC_049205.1 coordinate 63,814,188, forward strand.
ATTCTGGGCTGCAGTGTAGTGTAATGCCTGGGCTAGGAACTCGCTGCGGTACCTGGGCTAGTAACTCAAAGGCTGCAGCTATGAATTCCAGGTGGGAGCATTAGCCTTGAGCCAAGGCACTTAACCCGAATTGCTTCCGTAAAATATCCAGCTATTTAACTGTAGATAAGAGGGTCAACTAAAAGCCTGAATGTAAGTGAAGAGGAAGAACTGAAGTCCATCAGGAGGCAGTGAAACAGGGATAGTCTATGTTCTTATAGGCCAGCGCTAGGCAACGCTGTTCCAGGAGTGCCCGAGATGTTCCTGCTTTTTGCTCCATCCAAACCTATAGCTACATAACCGGATTAATCATCAGGTTTAATGAACGCAGGTGATCATGCGCTGGAGGCATTCAGTGCTTCACATTCAGGCTCAGAATATTCAGACTCAGGCTCCAAAAAAAAAAAAAAAATCTAACTCTTGCAGCCAAGCTCAGATGGAACAAAACCCAGAAACACCACTGGCACCCCAGGACCAAGGCTTCCAACCCCTATTCGCGAATCAGAGAGGAACACTGCTACGACGTAACAAACATGATACTTTCTGCGACCTAAGAACCTGGAAACTCAGAGGTGCGGTTGGGACTGGGGGTGGGGGTGGGGGGGTCATGTGATCCCTTGCTAGGAAACGAAACCAGGAAGTCAAATACATCCACAACTGTGATTCTAGAGACCCACCTTCTTGACCCATCCTCAGCTGGGACAGGTAGTGAAGGCAGCACCTGTACAGGTGTATACCGCAGGTGTGCTGCCTTTACAATCAGTGTATGGTGAAGCAATCTGGATCCTCAGTGGAAGTGTGTTCACTGAATTATGACGGATTCCGCAGATATACTGACGGCCAATCCACAAGCAGTATGCAGGCACAGAGACACACACACACGGGTGAGCGTGAGTGTGTGCACACACACACACACACACACACACACATTTATAAGTGAATATTTACATTCCCCTCTTCCTCTGACCCACACATTCACTCCCTCATCTGTACCATGAATTCACACACACTGCACGGTGCAGCGAAATCTTTTCCTCAGCATAACAGACGTGTTCAGGAAGCAAGACCATTGCATGCCAATCTCTAAAACCTGGAATTGAGATATTGTGGCTTGGATCTGAAAGAGGGATGAAGGGGGGCACAAGAGATAATTGGGGAGGTGTGGGGGGGGGTGATTCTTAACATTCAAACTGATAATATTTGTTATGACATGATAATACTCTCTGTGTCTGTGTCTCCAGCTTTGCTGAGGCTCTGCCCAGTTTTATGGGCACTGCAGTCTGGCACAACACTGGCACTGAACCCCCCCCCCCCCCCCCCTTTCTACGACTGCAAGCTTTTTCCCAAGAACTCAGCACAAACAAACAGGAGCCCTTAAAAACACAGAGGAGTTGGCACTACAGGAGCGGGACACGCAGGTCCAGTGGAGAGACGGGTCACAGACAGGAGGGGCACTGCCTCAGGGAGAGACCCCCCAGGTAGAAGGTGACATCATGTTTGACAAGGAGATTACCATGTGCCCCTTTGCGGTTAGCTTGTCAGGTGTTATTATGTACAATAATGGAGTTCATTTGACGTTAAGAGGGCAGTAGCTAGCCTGAATTTAAATAGAGAGATTCAGTGAATTATTTGACCTTCTAACCCTTGTATAAAATGTGCATTTAAAATACAGTTCTTTATGTCTGAAATCCTGTCTGTCTGAAATGTGCATTACAAATACAGGTATCTCTGTCTGAAATGTGTATTACAGGTTTTTGTATTCGCCCAGCACTAAGACACCTGGTTCTGCTCACCAAGGTCTCGACTGAAGACCATGAGTAGCTATTTAGCTGAACCAGGAGTCGTAGCGCCAGGCTAATACAACAGCAGCCTGGACCCACACAGGCCCTGTTTGGATAACACTGCGGTCTCCTGACATAAACAGTCACAAGCGCTAATGCCGATAACCTGTGTCTTGTGACATCACCGGCGATGCTGAAAGTGACATCGTGACAAAAAGTAAGAAACGCACACCGTACGCGTGACTGCTCGATCCGAGAGGCGTGTGACTTCAGCGCGCCTGTAAGGCAGCGCGGTGAGAGGAAGCAGAGATACGGCCCGCGCCTCTCCCCTCCAGAGCAGTGAATCCTCCGAGACGTTCTGTACGGAAAAACTGCCATTCCTCACGGACCCGAATTACAGACCAGACACGGAGACGCTCGCATTTTCAGACACACTCCACTAATGAGTTTCCTCTACCCCATAAATTATGGTAATTGATTTTTTCCTCTCTAACGCGCGGCGTTTGTTTCCCTCTGCGATGGCGGGCCAGCATTAAACACCCTCCTACTGTAGCCGCGCTCCCGTCTGCAGATGTGTCCGAAATTATTAATCGGGGGGGGGGGGGGGGGGGGGGGGGGGGGGTTGAAATGCGTTATTAGGACAGCTGGTGGGACTAACGCTGGGAAGCGGACTGGGAATTAATGTCTGTGTCGCAAGCGGAGAGAAAAGTGAAAACGGTTTTCAGCAGAAGCTGCGGCTGATGTGTTCGTTCCTTGATTGCGTGGTAATGTCAGGAAGAAAATGGCCGCCGTTGAAAGTTTGGGCTGTAATTACCAGCGCGGACAGGTCGGTGATGGGTATTCCCGCCAGACAAACAAATCAAAGCTGCCTGTTTGGCGGTGCACTTAACGTGCCTTATCTTCCACTTATCTGAAAGACAACAGGCATTTGTCAGAAAATTTAGACCTCCGTTTCGACTCTTTGCAAGCCCTGAAATGAGAGAAAACAAAAAGTGATTTAGATCACTGACACAAACTCAAAATGTTCCGATGCACAGGCTGTCCCAAAAACCGATCACGCCGCTCACGACAAATGCATTTTAAAGTCACTCATGCCATTTGATTGACAAGCCTGTGGGCCTGAAACCTCGCAGGTACATGTGTAGCCCACCTCTCCGCCAGATGAGTAATGTTTTCCATTTAACACTCAACATTCAACATTCTCCCACAGAACTGTGCATTGGCCAAGTAAACAGTCAGCATGGTGATGCAGCATCATCCAGTCAACAGCATCTCTGCTGTCGGCATGGTGATGCAGCATCATCCAGTCAACAGCATCTCTGCTGTTGGCACGGTGATGCAGCAACACCCAGTCAACAGCATCTCTACTGTCGGCATGGTGATACAGCATCATCCAGTCAACAGCATCTCTGCTGTCTGCATAGTGATGCAGCATCACCCAGTCCACAGCATAACTACTGTTGGCATGGTGATGCAGCAACACCCAGTCAATGGCATCTCTGCTGTTGGCATGGTCATGCAGCATCATCCAGTCAACAGCATCCCTACTGTTGGCATGGTCATGCAGCATCATCCAGTCAACAGCATCCCTACTGTCGGCATGGTGATGCAGCATCACCCAGTCAACAGCATCTCTACCGTAGGCATGGTGATGCAGAGTCACCCAGTCAACAGCATAACTACTGTTGGCATGGTCATGCAGCATCATCCAGTCAAGAGCATCCCTACTGTCGGCATGGTGATGCAGCATCACCCAGTCAACAGCATCCATACTGTTGGCATGGTAATGCAGCATTAGTTATACTAATTCAATCAACATACTTTGGATTTTTATTTCCGTTTTTTTCATAAACCTGACGTCTTTCATCCACAAAAGTGTTTAGTTTGACCATTCAGGTATAAAACACTGTTAATTATTCACTTAGAATGCAGGGGTATATATAGGGGTAAATATAGTACTAGAAGGGGTAAATCACTGGAAGGGATTAATTGGTTTTCAAAGCCTATATATTTAACTCAGAATTCATAATGGGTGAAGAAACTGCATTACAGAGAAGCTGAAAAGAGGATGAGAACATACACGCATGTGTGCGTACGGCAAATGGTGGTTTCTTTTCGACTGGTTGAATAGATTGAGAGAAGTTATTCAACAGCATAATGAAATTGGATTTTTTTCTTTTCTTTTCTTTTTTGTTTTTAGCTTTAAACATAAATGGAATGAGTTGAAAGTGAAAATCCTGCCACATCTCGTTCGGCCTCCTTTGAAATACTTCAGAAGACGGAGAACGCGTGCTGCTCCCTGCGCGCGGTAGTGCCGAAATTGAAAAGGGTGTTGCGTGGTTCTCCCGTAACTGTTATTATTGCTTTTTCTATTCAACAGCAGAAAAGGCGCTCCGCAGTTTATTAAAAAAAAAGAAAGAGAAAAAAAAGAGAAGAAAAAACAGAGAAGGAAAAAAAAAAAACTGGCGAAATCGCAGGAGGAGCCGCGTGAGAAGAGCAGCGCTGACGGATTACCGCCCGGATAAGTCTGAGGAGCAGCGCGGATGAAATAAACTCTGGCAGCTCCTGGAGGACTGGACTGCATAATCCACACATTTGAGTATAATCAGCGGCGTACAAAAGCAGCCTGTGTTCGTCCCTGGGTCCGGCGTCCAGCCTGTGTTCGTCCCTGGGTCCGGCGTCCAGCCTGTGTTCGTCCCTGGGTCCCGCGTCCAGCCTGTGTTCGTCCCTGGGTCCCGCGTCCAGCCTGTGTTCGTCCCTGGGTCCCGCGTCCAGCCTGTGTTCGTCCCCTGGGTCCCGCGTCCAGCCTGTGTTCACCCCTGGGTCCCGCGTCCAGCCTGTGTTCGTCGCTGGGTCCCGCGTCCAGCCTGTGTTCGTCCCCTGGGTCCCGCGTCCAGCCTGTGTTCACCCCTGGGTCCCGCATCCAGCCTGTGTTCATCGCTGCAGGTGCTCTCTTAATTATTAGTGTGATCTGGAAACCCAGGTATTATCAGGTACCGGTCTCCGCTGGCGCTGGCGACGCCGAGCGCCTCTCTCTCTCTCCCCCGTAACTGTAAAAGCTGGGAGCGGCTTTCTTTCGGGTTTCCGTGGGAATTCATGGGAACGATAACGGAGACGCAACGGCGAATACCTGAGAGATGCCAAATATGCAGGGTCTTCATTTATACTGCAGTGTGCGTGTGTGTGCGTGTGTGAACGTGTGTGTGTGTGTGTGTGTATGTGTGTGTGTGTGTGTGTATGTGCGTGTGTGTGTGTGTGCGTGCGTGCGTGTGAACGCATGTGTGTGCGTGTGTGTGTGTGTGTGTGTGTGTGTGTGTGTGTGAACGCGCGTGTGTGTGTGTGTGCGTGTGTGCGTGTGTGTGTGTGTGCATGTGTGCGTGCATGTGTGTGTGTGTGTGAACGTGTGTGTGTGTGTGTGTGTATGTGTGTGTGTGTGTGCGTGTGTGTGTGAACGCGCGTGTGTGTGTGTGTGTGCGTGTGTGTGTGTGTGTGTGTGCAATTTCATTCTGAATACTGGTCACTAGACGCCTCTGTCAGAAATCGTCAGGAGCGTTCTGGTCATTGCTCTACAGAAGGCCGTGTTTCTCGCAGAATAAGCTGAACCAGGTCAAGCGTGGCCAGACGTGTTTATACGTGGCCAAATCAGGCTGAAATTGAGTTTCATGTTCTTTTTGGGCAGGGGAGTGGTGGGGGGTGGGGGGGGGCATAGAAAGGATTTATTCACTTTCCATAAAATGGCTGGTGTGGTGAGTGTCACCGTAGCGAATGCCCCAAATGTGCCCAGAACCCGCTGGGGGCAGCCGGCCGATCCTCCCCGACCCCCCCCCCCCCCCCCCCGACCCCCCCACTCAGCTAAAACCGCCCCGCAGTCTGTTCGCCTTTTTAAGAGTTACTCATCCTGCTTAATAACCCTTAATAACCCTGTTCCCTGAGAGAGCAGAAAGGGCTCTGCTGCAGAGAGGGGCCCGAGAGTTTGAGAAGAGTTGGCTTCAGCAAAGGAAACGGAGATGAGTGACGGGTTCACCAAAGGTTAACACTCAGGGCCCTGTCATCGTTTGAACAATCCATATCGTCACGGCGCCAATACAACACTCGACATCATTAGAGGTTTGCGCCGAGCTTCGTTACATCCTTCCACTCAGTACATTTAAAATAAAAACTCTCCTGGTTCCTAATTCCCCTTTCTTTTCTTTTTTTCACTGCCCATTTATTACATGTTTAAATAGAATATGAAACACATGAAACCAGGATAATGACCTCATTCCTTTATGTGAGAACTACAGGTGCAGAGAGAATGAACCCTTGCATGCTTTCCTGAGAGAAAAAAAACCAGCAATAATGATAAATTATTATTAGGACACATACAAGTAAATTAACATTATAGGAAATGTTTTTTCATGGGGCAGCACTTCAACATCAAATTGCAAAAATGACTTATTATCACAGAATTTAGGCAAAAGAGTGTGTGTATAACATGAGGTAACCTGACCTTTGGATGCTTTTAATAGTATCTAATATGACATTCATTTATACATGAGCGGATCTCTCTGGAGTGCAATTGCATATCCTAACTCCAAAATGTTACCCTACAGCCATCTGGTAGCTTCCCCAGATTTGGAACAATAATGGCACACTGCCACATGCACTTTAATTTAAAAAAAACATAAATGACTACTGCTAATACTTTGGAATGTCTTCTGAACATAAACTCTTGATGGAGAATAACGGAACCTCAGAAGATCGCACTGTAACCTCCTGTTGAATGTTTAATGCATAATGCAGCCCTGTGAAATGTTATAACCCATTTACCGCCATTTAATAATACCACTAAGCACTTAGAAGCCAAATGTGTTGAATCGTGTAAAGGAGCTTTATATTAGCAGTTTATTACTAAAAAAAGTAAGCGATACAGAATCTACAGTGCTCACCTATAACTAAATATACACCTCTAGAGTTATAGTTACAGATTTATATTAACTAGACGAGTCCAGAGTTATAATTTTCGAGACAGAATCCAAGTTCACACAGTTCAGTCATACTTATTTAAATATATGAAATTGCTGTGACTTTGCTGGAAAGTTCGGAAAATATTTCTCATCTCTTTAAGGTCTCGTTATTGCAGAATTAAATGTCCTCCGTCTCCGCGCTTATTTGCATGTTTATTTAATGCTTGTGGCGCGTAACCAGCCGTCCTGTGAGTGTCAGCGCTCAGACAAAGGTCAGCTCTGTCTCCGCGCTCCGGGCCAGGGATTAATGTTTAATGCATTTCTGTTTCATCAGGCTTTGATTACTTCTGTGAAGGTTATTCTTCTCCCCCATATCCCCTTCCTCCGCAAATAAGGATTTTTTTTTTCCTTCAAAATATAGCAGCCAGAGGGACTCATCTGGATGGGCCCCAGTGTCTGGTATCTGTTAGGCTCGGTTCCAGTGAATGGATGATCCCAAAGGGCTTTTTTTTTTTTAAAGTAAGCAAATGAAAAAAATAATTTCTGTATCCTTTAGAGCCTAAAAATGTAAACAGTAAAATGTAAGTACCAGAGGTTTCATCTCTCAACGCAGTAATGCCACTTCTTCGTGCAGGGGAAGCTGCGTGTTAGATATTCTTACAAAGCCAGAAGAATTAGTTCTGAAAAGCCAGGCTTGGGTCACTTCAAAAAAAAAAAAAAAAAGTAAAAATGTAATGCAGAAGAAATAATAATGAAAAATTTTCGAACTGCTAAAATAAAACTGGTCTCCACCGTTAGACTGCTCACTTAATTGCAGACAAACCTCGAAGGCCTTTGAATACATCAAAAGTGAGAGGGACAAAAAAAAAAAAAAAAGATACCTTTTAAAAAAAGAGATGAGGACTGTCAGTGTGATGAGAAGCTGAGTTCCTGTCTGGCGCAGGCAGGCAGACTGCTGGGTAACAAAAGGGACCGGCCTAATTTCCCTGTTGACTTTGTGCACTAATTTCTGACCTATATTCATACCCACAGCACGGTGACAGGAAACGCTCAGAGGAACGGTGTGGGGGGGGGTGGTGGGGGGGTGGGGGGGGGGGGGCTGTCAGTGGAACACGCACGCCGCATACGCTAAGCGCTAACGTAACGTTTCAGAAATGCCAAAAACGTTTCAGAATTTCACAATAACAACATAAGCATTCATAATGATGAGAACAGGCCATTCAGGCCCATCTACAGTAAGCTTTCCCTGCCACAGACTGTAGAGTATCAGTCACTGCGTCTGTTCCACACATTGACAACTCTCTTTGGAAAGAAGTACTGACTGGTATTCATGCAGAGTTTTACTTTAGCACACCCGTCTACACCCATGCCTGCTTGTTCTCTGACATAAGTGCTGATATTGTTAGGAGTTTCTTTTTTTCTTTCCCCCAAATCAAAAAAAAAAAAACATTCAGAACAGAACAAGTGCAACAACCCCGCCTCTGCTCCGTCTGGATATTTTGTGTGTTGACGCACGGGGCTTATAGGTGTGGCCTTCTCTAAACCGGCACCTTCCTTTGATGTTTGGGCAATTCCGTCAGCCTTCAAAGCCAGGTGGTTTCAGACTACAGAACTTATCAGGAGATGAAACAAAGAAAGAAAACTTTTACTTGCGCATTAAAGCCGAACGCATCCTTTCACCATCACCTTGTTCCTCTCCTCCTGTTCACACCTGGTTCCTCAGGTAACACCTTCACACGTCAGCGTGATGCAGGTGTGTCACCCAAAGCCAGGTTTGCATCCGGAAGCAGTCGTAGAACAGAACAGGAAGTACATTTCCCAGGTCTGGGGTAGCGTGCATCTCTGTCTCTTGTGCATCTTTGATTTATGGCGGTTGGCATGGTGTGGCGGTGGAGTCTGCCCTGGAGTCTGCCGGTGAGATAAAGCAAGACTTCTCTCTGCCTTCCTTTCTTCTTCCCACTTTATTCTCTTCTTTCTGCGAACCTCTCTTACTAAAAAAAATCTCTTTATAACATAAGCACTTAATAACTAAAGTCTAGGAGTCTGATCATTACAACAGTCTTTGGATGCGGGGCATTTTCTGAAATTCAAGGTTACTTAACTTAAAATAAATTTGACATCTCCAGCCCAACCTGAATTTTGAAAGGCCAATCCACTAACTATGAACAGCTGCTTCTATTCACTTCACAGTCACAAGTCTTGCACACACAATGGTGGTGGAGGAGACTCAATCATACTCGTGCACAGAGAGCAAGTCACAAGTGCCTGGGCGGCCAGCAGGGGGCGCTCTAGCAATGAACACTGCTATCTCCGACATAGTAGAACTAAGCACTGCACGTTACAACCAGCTGCAACAGATTGTGTACCTAAAGTGCACCAAACCATCTGTGTACATAAAGTGTAGCCCAAACAAATAAATAAATAAAAGTAAAAATCTATTGATAATGTATGGAAACTTATGACAGCTACTTACTTTTGTCAGTTGCCTATCCTGTACTTTTCATGTTTAAAAGAAGAACCCAAAGGTTCAGAATCAAACAAATCAACAAAGCACAAGCACTACAAATCCCACAAGCTTTTAAAGATATTTTTACATTGACAATAAAAACATTCCACTGTGCAGCATTACTGACAAATTCTCAAACTGTTAGTATAAAAGCAGATAGAAATTTCTCATTTCAGTCCACCATACATTTTCCATTTAATCACCATTTGTTAATGCAATGGTGATGAAATGGAGACTCACAATGTTTTGGTATTTAAAAAAAAATATTATAATATTAACGGGATAAGAGTTAATTTGATTAATGCTGGACTCATTGCTGTGGGTGAATTTGTTAAATACTGTTCTCAGATTTTTTTCTGATGATGCGCTCACCAGAGGTACCCATAATGCATTCTGTCCAAGATCAGAAAGACCAGGCCCTGGGTTAATTCTATTACCCACAATCCCTCACGTGAACCGTCCTTCCCACAGCTTTCATGTCTGCCGTCTTCCCGCATTACCCCCCCCCCCCCCCCCCCGCTGTGCAGAGAGGGCGCTGCTGAGCCCCCACTCGTTCGCATTATAATTAGCGTGACATTTCTAACACGCGTGTTCGGCGCGCGCGGCGAAGCTCTGGAGCGGTTTGCGGTGCTCTGCTCTCTCTCTCTCTCTATTCGGCCATCACTCAGTCTCATTACCACGCCAACGCCATCTGTTCGATTCCCGCCGATGAGAAGCGAAACGGAAGAGCGTGCGCGCTGGACACACGCTTAGCGCGTTCACGTCTTCCACACGCATTCCTGACAGTATCGCATTCGTTTGTCTCGTCAAACGCAAGCAGGCCAAAAAGACACACACAATAAATATCAATTCCATGTTAATTCAGCTCTTAAAAGAGCCCTCTCCTGGAGTAAAATTTATTCTAACGAACACACATATATGTGATATTTCAATGTGTATTATAGTATTTGTTTAAAAAAAAAAAAAAAGCTGATTTTTTTTTTTACCCATGATTTGAGTTACTGCACTGGTTATCAGAACCCCTTTAAAGCTGTCAAGGTCTTCTGTTGTGGTTATGTGACCTAGCCCCTGACTTGTCAACCACGGTGGAAGGCTCCCTCACCCACGTCATACTGACTGATCAGTAATACACACGGAAATTACCCAAATTAGGACTAAGCTGAGAATAAATTTGACGCAGCTCTCCAGACGAGGCAGACAAGAGCAATTCAGGGTTTGTAAGGAGCAGGGTTTTGAAAGAAATGATTCGGGAGAAGCAGGAGGAGCAGGAGGAGCAGGAGGAGCTGCAGGAGGAGCAGGAGATCACCAATCGAAAGCAGACATCAGAATGAACTGGAAGGACGTACCTGGCACACGCAGATCTTCCTGGGGAAGAGCAAGACCCCAGGTGGCTTTAAAACAAATGGAAAGAGTGACAGATTTACCAAGTCAGAGAAGGGGCATGAGTTCTGGGGGATGTGGATTCTGGGGGAAGTGGATTCTGGGGGATGTGGATTCTGGGGGATGTGGGTTCTGGGGGATGTGGGTTCTGGAAGTGATGTGGGTCTTTAAACCCCACCAGGCCAAATGTGTTTTTTCTTTTCTTAAATATTCATTTACACGAGTTTAATTAGATCAGAACCCACATACATGTCCTCAGTACAGTAGCTATATGCAACAGACAAAAACAAAGTCATCCTATTAGAGTGCTGGGTCAGTCACACGAGCAGCCTGTCACCCCCAGCCTCAGCACGCGCGCATACCACCAGCCTTTCCTCCAACGTCGGAGCCGAATGTAAACACGGCTGCAGGTCAGACGCGCGTTTCCCGAAGGCCAGCGCCGCTGAAGGCCTCAGGCGGGGCAGGTTAAGCGCGACTCACGTCAGCTGTCCCGCCACCCGCCCCCCCCCCACCACCCAGACCACCCAGACCACCCCCCCCCCCCCCCGCCGTTCCGCGCAGTCGCTCGAACCGTTCCGGAATCCGACGCGGGACGCAGCCGGCAGGAAGACCGCGGCGGCGGCGAGGGGGGCGGTGGGGGGCGGCGTGGTGGTGGGGGGGGGGGCGGTGGGGAACAGATGCCGCTTTTACGACGCGCTCCCTTAAAATAGGAGCTTCCGAAATTTTCACGCGGCGCTCCTAACGGGTTTCCGCGGCGTGTTTTCGGGGCGCGCCAGCTGACGCTCGGAAAAGGACGGAACGCCGCGCGCACACTCAGAACCGCCGGCAACCATAAAACACACCTGTCTTTGCAGCGAGAGCCGTCCAGGGAGACGCCCGCTTCCCGATCCCGTTTCTCAGGGAAAACGTGTTCGCCGTGAATGACAAAATGACGGATGACACCGGAAAGTTTCAGAACTGTTTCGGATAAATTATGGAGCTTTTTTTTTTCCTTTTTGTTTTATGCTAATAGCGCAGTCCCCGAAGAGAGTTATTGTGATTTATCATGAGCACTAAGTGTGAAAATAAACACGAAGAGCTGAAATAAAATGCGCGGCAACAGTTATTGATTTGATAAAAATGTACAGGATCAAGTCGAATGACTGTTTTATGGAACTTGGAGAGAATTAATCAAACTCAAGCAATGCACAGACTAAAAATATCTATATAAAATATCTCAAATATTAAAATATGATATTGGATTTATGAGCTGTGACAAAAAGAGAGAAGCTACAGGGTAAGATAAGCTGTAAGTGGGGGATGACTGAGACTATCTGCGGGAAGACTGACACCCTCTCTGGATAATGACTGGGACCCTATCTGGATAATGACTGAGACTATCTGCGGGAAGACTGACACCCTCTCTGGATAATTACTGGGACTATCTAGGGGAAAACTGACACCCTCTCTGGATAATGACTGGGACCATATCTGCATAATGACCGGGAACCTATCTGCGGGAAGACTGACACACTCTCTGGATAATGACTGAGACTATCTGCGGGAAGACTAAGACTATCTGCGGGAAGACTGACACCCTCTCTGGATAATGACTGAGACTATCTGCAGGAAGACTGAGACTGTCTGCGGGAAGACTGACACCCTCTCTGGATAATGACTGAGACTATCTGCAGGAAAACTGAGACTGTCTGCGGGAAGACTGACACCCTATTGGGTGGAGCGGAACCATCAGGGTTTTTTTTGGGCTAGGCTTTCCACAGAGGCAGCATCGGCTCTGCAAATCCTGCACAGTGCCTTGGAGGGAAACAGCCGTGCATTCTGGGACTGTGTCACAACACCCCCCTCCCCCACCACCACCACCTCCATCCCCTACACCCCCCCACCCCCGTCCTCCTCCCCCAATCCTGTGGGGAGACCTAATCCCGGCACGATTCCTTCAGAATGCATAAAAACAGGATTTGTCTGTTTTAAAGGGGGGGGGGGGGGGTGGTTGATGCTTTCTGAACCCGTCTTCCATTTACAGCCCCCCCACCCCCCCCACCCCCCACCCACCACCCCCTGCCCCTCCCCACTGTTCTGCCACATTCCCGGCTTAGCACCTATATTTGGAGAATGGGAAGGAAATTTGAGGTACCTGTGGGAGAGGACCGCAGCTATCCGTGTGGAGGATTACTCCAGGAGCGACAAAGCATCGCCAAACGCCTCCGAATCTGCGGGCTAGCGGGAAGCTAACGGGCCCAAACCACCAGGTCCCGACTGGATACGATCAACCACAAAAACAGACTGTAAAAGTGACTTTTATTTCGAAAATGCAAACTTTTTTTAAAATAAATTACATTTTTTAAATTTTATTATTTTGCCAAACTGTTTCCGAACGGAAAAAACCAGCACTTCTGAGATAAGGACCCTGAGGATTCCCCGCTGGTTGAATTTCGGGTCACTGTTAGAAATTCTCCTCTGCTTGAATAGCAGCCTAAACCGTGGAATTACCCCAAGAGGGGAGATAACCAGCGCTGCGGCGGGATTCGCACACAGCGCAGGCCGGCCAGAGAATATGTCTGCCCGTACTTCTAAAGGAAACCGAGCCACAGCTTGTCTTTACGCGCTAATCCAACTCTGGCAGTTTACAAATGTCAAATTGGGAACAGATTTGCCCAATCATAGCAAATGTGAGTTAATTTACCACTAAACATTCCACCCTGCATGTGTATGCAACAGCAGCTGCCACTTAGGTGCAAATGCAGTCATGCAGGGCAATACCTACTGTAATTGGCCCAAGCATTACCCGGAGATGGGAGCACTTCAGTCTGCCAGGGACTCATTGCACAGCAGTGCCCCTGCTGGTCATTAGGGTAGCTACAGTTCACCCGTTTGAGCTACACATGAAGACCCTTCTTTACACTTGTGTCTGTGTGAGCCCAGCGTGTGGACCGAGATGTGGAAGAAAGCAGGGATGGCATCATGTGCGTCGGAGGAGAGTGCACGCTCATCTTCAACCCATCTTAAACCAAACTTCTACCCATCTTCAACCCAACTCCAACCCAACTTCAACCCATCTTTAACCCATCTTCAACCTATCTTCAAGCCATCTTCAAGGCATCTTCAACCCAACTTCAACCCATGTTCAAGCCAGCTCCAACCCATCTTCAACCCAACTTCTACCCATCTTCAACCCATCTTCAACCCAACTTCTACCCATCTTCAACCCAACTTCTACCCAGCTTCAACCCAACTTCTACCCATCTTCAACCCAACTTCAACCCAACCCTTGACAGCAGCTGGGTGTGATAAGCATCACGGCGTGAGCAGGACTGAGAGAAAATAAAGGCAGTGAAAAAAGAAAAGAGGGAGGAGAAATGAGGGACTGAATTTGTGTGTTGTTTTGTTGAAAAGGGTGTGTGTGAATGCAGACACATGAAATGCAAATAAAAAACATATACTCATTAAAACAACACTATTGCATGTGTGACGAAAGGAGGAAAGAAAAGTACAAAAAAAAAAACCTAAAAATAAAGAATGATGTATGGTTGGGGAGAGTGAACTGAGGGAGAGTTTTACGATTCGGGGAAAGGGAGAGAAGAGGAGGACCTAAATCACACACATTACTCAGAGAATTCCCTCGCTTCATGCTTCTGAGGTGTTCATTTCATGACAGATTACATCTCGGAAAGTTCAGCACCGCAGCCAGAGTAGTGGTGAGAAGACTGGTCCAGGCTCTGGGAACTCTGCTGGACCTGTTTGGACCCAGGAGCTTACATCGTTCAAAACACCAACTGTCGGAGCTTGCACTGTTCAAAACTCCAAAGGGCACAGTCTACATCAATCAAAACTCCAAAGGGCGGAGCTTACATAGCTCATACTCCAAAAGGGCGGAGCCTACATCATCAAAAACTCCAAAAGGGCGGAGCCTACATCATCAAAACTCCAAAGGGCACAGTCTACATCAATCAAAACTTCAAAGGGCGGAGCTTGCAAGGCTCAAACTCCAAAAGGGCGGAGCCTACATCATCAAAACTCCAAAGGGCGGAGCCTACATGATTCAAAACTCCAAAAGTCAGAACTTGCATTAGTCAGAACTCCAAAACTCCAAACTCTGAAGGATGGTTTGAACTCCGCAGAGTGGAACTCACAGTGTTTCACACACAAAATGGTGGAAGCCACAGGGTTCCGAATTCTAAACTGCCTGGGCTGCAGAGTTCCGGGCTTCACACAGGGAAAACGCAGCGGGTGGTTCAGTGGAGAAAAAGTGCTAGCGTTTCCACAGAGACAGGAGTGTTTTTATACAGCGTCTTCTATTCCATGTACCATATGTACCACTTAACACTTAAAGGGATATTTCACTTCATTACAACACAGATACTTCTGCGGGGCACACCCCATTGCATGTGCGTAGCGTGAATACTGTTGACATCAGCTGTCCCAGTTTTCCACGGCAGCACCGTTCCTCGCGGTCTTCCAGTTCCCATCCCCATCGTGACCCCCCACCCCCCCCCCCCCCATTCCCCCCCCACCCCCCCCCCCCCCAAAAAAAAATTAATCATTTTAAAACACAGACTAGCTACAGAGGATAATAAGTCAATAAAAAATGCTGCGGCTCGGGGCCCTCTTATATCGCCGGTGAACCTTTATTTATCATTTATTTAATTTTTATTCTTCTCTCCACAGGTGTGAATGCACCCCAATATTTATTGTTTTTTTTTTCATCTTTCATTTTTTGTTCTTTCTGCCACTTTTGAAAAATGGGTTTGGGGGCTTTTGGGTTTACTGAAAACTCACAGAACACTAAACAAACAAACAAACAAGGTTTATGGGGGACTATGGGATTGCACTCAAACCATAAATGGCACTGATCCGGTCCCATGGAGGCGATATAACAGCTGGTTTTATATCAGGGAAAATATACTGCACACCACCCAGGCCTAGAATTTTATAAATCTCCTCCTAGACCTTGCTGGGTATAAACACCGCAGTTACATTAATTGGTTCTTTGGACGTGGTTCTCTGAAATGTATTCAAACTTTCACTTTTGTTTGAACTTATTAGACACCGCAGAATTCTGCTTAAACAGGTGAAGTGACAGCAGCTCGGCCACGAAACTAAACAAAACACAGAGTTAAAGTCCAAGACTTTTTTTTTTCTGTGAAAAGCTATAAGGTCTCTATTTCATCCTGGCTAAGATGTATTAAAGGAATTTAACCTTTTCACAAAAGATTGCCTTGGACTTTAACTGTATATTTCTCCCTTAATTTACGACCAGGCTACTTTGGCTCTGCCTAAGGTGAAGTCTGTTTGATTTACAAGTCTACAGAACTACATCTTACACAGTGTAACTTCTTGCTTTTACCATAAACCCTGCAGGAGGGGAAAAAAATGGAATTTCTCATTTGTTTGCTGTAATGCTTTTTCAGTTACATCCATATTTTATAAATACCCTCAGACAGTGTCATGTGACCTAATGGCAGCAGGTCACATGATGGCTGCAGGTCACATGATGTGAAACCTATTGCCTTAAGGTGACAGGTGAGTGTTTATTCTCTTTCGCAATTGGTTGATGTCAATTTACATTCAGTTCAATGGGAACCAAGAAAATGCAACCATGTTAAGAGCATACAATATGCTAATAATGAGTATTTTCCGTGACAAATAAATGACTCACAGAAGTTTGTTGTTCATGCCGTTACGTTACATCAAATTTCAATCACTTGGCAGAAGTGCTTACTAAGTGAGCTACAAAAGTAGAGACCAGGAGTAGTTTGTCATATCAAAACTGTGATATTACCAAGAAGCACAACAGGCCCATTTATAATCAATATGTGTAGCCAAACAAACCAACAATTATTTTAAACTGAAGTAGATACCACTACAAAGTTAACCTCCCTTTACCCGACTATACGTAAAGCATGATCCCAAAAAACTAAATCCAGCAGAGGTCTGGCCGGTTTGTAGGGCCTAATTATCTTTTGAAGATATAACAGAGCAGTCCCTTCAGCTGCTCGATGGGTTAGCACAAAAGGTTCGGACTTCGCTGCGAGCCGAGATCAGCAGCAAAACAAGCTGCCCTATTAATCAGACTCCTGAACCTTTCCCCAAAACACACGAGAGCGTCTCATTCGCGAATCGCAAACGCGCGCAATTACACACCGCTGCAGTAATACCGAGGCCTTCAATTATCACAAGCGACTGCTTGTCCAATTATCTCTGTGTGTGTGTACGAGTCCGTCTAATCGCTCGCGAGTGTGTTCTGCGCACATCCTCCTTTGTGTTAAAACGGTCAGGTTAACGGAGAAGCGTTGCAGACAGGGCACTCGCTCAGCATTAGCTCTTCTGAAGACCCAGGTAATTTATGCGAAGGCTTGTGCGAATCCCCCGGGGAGCACTTCGACCGCCGGCGAAGCTCAAAAGAGCTTTTCCCGCCTTTAATTACAGGCGACCGAGCGCAGTGTGAGATTTTCTCCCAGCGAATCAGGACGCACTCCGCTGCAGAGGCGCTGGAAGCGCTGTTTTCACCCCGCACCGTTTTGTTTTTAAACCTCTTTTTTTTACTGCAGCGGTGCTCTTTGAATCGTACCGTTTGAATTTCACATCAGTGAGAGCGAAGCTTTCGGCTAAAGTGAGAAACAGACATTGCGACTGAATGCTTTAGTGCGAGATTTTAAAAAGCCCAACTAAACCAATCTTTTTAATCTCCAGTCATTCATCCAGTAATCTGCCAAGATTTTTTTTTTTTTAAATTTTAAAAAACATATCAAGCCAATCACTGTGGTACCACAGTTAAGTTTCCCAGCATTCCAAAGTTCATGTCTCTACCACCGTGCAAACAGAGTCTCCGCTTCACAAAGGAAAGAGTCTCTCCATAAGAGGACATGATTTCCCCAAAATATTTACGAACAACAGCTATTTTCAGACAATTTAATCCACTAACTATAATCTGGGTCCATAACATTATTTAAACCCCCCCCCCCCTCCACATACATCAAAAGCAAGATTGTCAGCACACTGCATGTAGGCCTGTGAAGATTCTGGTTGGAGTAGTTGGAGAAAAGGCGTTAAAAACAGGTAAGCACACGACGTATGTGTGGAGACATATTTCTACCTGCTCGTTCGAGCCCTGCGCACGCATCAGTTTTGACTTTGTATTCGTAACCACGAATACGGCTTTGGGGGGGGGGGGGGGGGTCAAGATCACTCATTAGAGGCGACACATCGACCAATCAATGGGCTCTGTGCGATCTGGAGGCGGGCGCCGAGCGGGTCAGTCGAAACGGCGCGCACTTCATTAGCACTGAACCGGGCCCTGCCCTCAGCTTATTAAATCTGAATTAACAAAAGGCTAATCGATCGCAGCCCCCCTCCGTCCCTGCAGGCTGTCCAAGGCCATCTCTGTAGATAAGCAGCTTTGTGTTGTCACGGCGATAACACACAAATAACAGCTCCCCCCCACGCCCCCCCACCCCGGCAGGTGCAGTGCTTTGACCTTCCCCAGGGGCAAACACATGCTGTCGGTATCAAAGGCTGTGAGTCACAGGGTTAGCAGTGTGTGAGCGGGGATACGCTGAGAAAAACACTCTGTACGTGTGTGTGTGTGTGTGTGTGAGAGAGACTGAGTGTGTGTGTGTGTGTGTGTGTGTGTGTGTGAGAGAGACAGAGTGTGTGTGTGTGTGTGTGAGAGAGACTGAGTGTGTGTGGGTGTGTGTGTGTGTGAGAGAGAGACTGAGTGTGTGTGTGTGTGTGTGTGTGTGTGTGAGAGAGAGAATGTGTGTGTGTGTGTGTGTGTGTGTGTGTGTGAGAGAGAGAGTGTGTGTGTGTGTGTGTGTGTGTGTGAGAGAGACTGAGTGTGTGTGTGTGTGTGTGTGTGTGTGTGAGAGAGACTGAGTGTGTTTGTGTGAGAATGTGTGAGAGAGTGTGTATGCATGAGAGAGTGTGTATGCATGTGTGTGAGTGTGCATGTAGGTGTGTGTGTGCGTGAGTGTGCATGTGTGTAGTGTGTGTGCGTGTGAGAGTGTGTGAGTGATAAAATTAATTAGACTCATTCTTCTTTTAAAGACAGAGAGAAAAGGTTTTAAGAAGGTTTTAGTGGTGGAAAAATCTTTATGCAAATGAGCTGTTGACAGATGCCTTAAGAGGGCGGAGTTAGAGGATTCCCCCTGTCCGTCAAAGAGGAGAATCCAGTGCCTCGTTCTTCAGAGGTAATTAGCCTTCTGCTTCTCCACTCAGCTCACTTCCACCACTCGTCCTCCACCACACATCCAGCCGGGGCCAACAACCATGAATAACTCACCGTCCATATCTATAAATCAGGTCACCAAACGGTGTGACCTGACACAGAAGCCTATGCAGGCACACACACAAACACGCATGTATAGAGCATGGAAGACTACTCAACTTGGGTTGGCCGCTGATATGTGGTGGTGTGTGAATATTAAAACGGTGGTTAGTAAACACAGAAAGGGTCAGGTCTCTCCAGGGGATTTAGCGGCCCGTTCGTAAGGAGAATCTGAAGCTTTCAGC
>NC_049205.1:63838347-63853347 GCF_013347855.1 Anguilla anguilla
CATGGAAAGTCCCCTCTCTCTCTCTGAACATCTCAATTTTATGCCTCTCTAAATTAATGAAGGGACGTGACCAAGTGCAGCACAGTTTCGATGGACAGACCAGAAGAAGTTAAGAGAAAAGAAAGAAACGGATGGTGGAAGGGCAGGAGCTCTAACAAGACGAGTCTATAATATTAGCAGACAAACCAGATTGTTAAGACCACTTACGCTGAGATCGATAAGTCCTGTTCAGGGAAAGGGGCTCGCTGGCTGAGGTGCTAATGCCGACAGGTGTTCTGAACTCCAGCGGAGACGTTTTCGCGAACAAATGGCGGCTTCCGTCGAAGCCGGTCGCCCCGGGATAAACCGCGAGCCTCTTAGCGGAACGTGTGAAATTAATGCACTAAATCAACATCAGGGCGATCGCGGACCGGCGGGAGCAGGGACAGCACATGGCACCCCCGCCCCCCCCCTCCACCCCCCCCCTTCTCCACAGACACCCCCAAAACCCCCCCACCCCCCCACCCCCCCCACCCAGAGCGCATAATGCATCGCCCAACATCTTCATCAGCTCCGACCCCCTCCCCTGTGAAAGCTTAATCTTCGCTCCCAACACCGGACACGTTTGAAAGGCTCTTTAGCCGACGACTACAATGCAGCCCGTGGCTCCCAAAGCCCCAGAACAAGCGCGTGCAGGATGCAAACCAGCCTCTGCAGGAGCCGGCCCTTTCTAATTAAACTGTGAGTGATGTCCAAAGGTCACACCGGGGGAAAGGAAAAGTTCTGAAGGCGGAAAGTTCTGTCTTTCCTTTTTCCGAGCGGATGGGACGCAAGGCTCGCTGTCCTGCGTCTGAGTCCCAGGTCAGATCAAAACTCCAACACCGGGCTTTAAGAAGGTGAGTTCTCATTTCCAGACAATTGACAGAACTTTGAGGAATAAAGACTGCAGTAAATGGTCCATATAAAAACGACCAACAGAAAATGACGGTTTCCATGAGAACCGATTATGAACTGGATGAGTGGACCCACCTTGTCTGACTCTGGACTCTGGAGTCTCGTACGACTCTTAAATCACAGACCAAATCAGCAGGAGGCCATTTCACACTCTGAACAAAATTTCTTCAGTTCTAAAACAGTTTTGTCTGCAGCTGCAGGTTTGTTCTGAGCTGGGCTACATACAAACTTAAAACTGTGAGTTTACAGGACTCACAAAGAAAGAGGGAACCCCATGAGGGACCAATAGCAGGGCCTTATCCAGGGCCTAGCCGTACCACCCCAGCTTTTTTTTGGGGGGGGGGGGGGGGCTGAGATCGATGAGTCCCGTTCAGGGAAAGGGGCTCGCTGGCTGAGGTGCTAACGCCGACAGGTGTTCTGAACTCCAGCGGAGACGTTTTCGCGAACAAATGGCGGCTTCCATCGAGGCCGGTCGCCCCGGGATAAACCTCGAGCCTTTTAACGGAACGTGTGAAATTAATGCACTAAATCAACATCAGGGCGATCGTGGACCGGCGGGAGCAGGGACAGCACATGGCACCCCCACCCCCCCCCTCCATCCTCCCCCGGTCCACAGACACCACCCCCCAACCCCCACCCCCGTCCACAGACACCACCCCCCCCCCACCCAGAGCGCATAATGCATCGCCCAACATCTTCATCAGCTCCGACCCCCTCCCCTGTGAAAGCTTAATCTTCGCTCCCAACACCGGACACGTTTGAAAGGCTCTTTAGCCGACGACTGCAATGCAGCCCGTGGCTCCCAAAGCCCCAGAACAAGCGCGTGCAGGATGCAAACCAGCCTCTGCAGGAGCCGGCCCATTTCTAATTAAACTGTGAGTGATGTCCAAAGGTTACACCGGGGGAAAGGAAAAGTTCTGAAGGCGGAAAGTTCCGTCTTTCGATTTGCCGAGCGGACGGGACGCAAGGCTCGCTGTCCTGCGTCTGAGTCCCAGGTCAGATCAAAACTCCAACACCAGGCTTTAAGAAGGTGAGTTCTCATTTCCAGACAATTGACAGAACTTTGACGAATAAAGACTGCGGTAAATGGTCCACATAAAAACGACCAACAGAAAATGACGGTTTCCATGAGAACCGATTATGAACTGGATGAGTGGACCCACCTTGTCTGACTCTGGACTTAGTCTCTTAAATCACAGACCAAAGCAGCAGGAGGCCACTTCACACTCCGAACAAAATTTCTTCAGTTGTAAAACAGTTTTGTCTGCAGCTGCAGGTTTGTTCTGAGCTGGGCTTCATACAAACTTAAAACTGTGAGTTTACAGGACTCACAAAGAAAGAGGAGTCCTGTAGGACCAATAGCAGGGGCTTACATGAAGGACCAATAGCAGGGGCTTATCCTCCACACGGGGAGCAATAGCAGGGCCCTATCCTCCATGAGCAACCAATAGCAGGGCCCTATCCTCCATGAGCAACCAATAGCAGGGCCCTATCCTCCACGAGCAACCAATAGCATGGCCCTATCCTCCAAAGGCCGACCAATAGCAGGGCCCTATCCTCCAAAGGCCGACCAATAGCAGGGCCCTATCCTCCAAAGGCCGACCAATAGCAGGGCCCTATCCTCCAAAGGCCGACCAATAGCAGGGCCCTATCCTCCAAAGGCCGACCAATAGCAGGGCCCTATCCTCCAAAGGCCGACCAA
The DNA here is from genome assembly GCF_013347855.1 of Anguilla anguilla. Lineage (NCBI taxonomy): Eukaryota > Metazoa > Chordata > Actinopteri > Anguilliformes > Anguillidae > Anguilla > Anguilla anguilla. The sequence goes on from NC_049205.1 coordinate 63,840,983, forward strand.
TAGCAGGGCCCTATCCTCCACACGGGGAGCAATAGCATGGCCCTATCCTCCACACGGGGACCAATAGCAGGGCCCTATCCTCCACACGGGGAGCAATAGCAGGGCCCTATCCTCCATGAGCAACCAATAGCAGGGCCCTATCCTCCATGAGCAACCAATAGCAGGGCCCTATCCTCCACGAGCAACCAATAGCATGGCCCTATCCTCCAAAGGCCGACCAATAGCAGGGCCCTATCCTCCAAAGGCCGACCAATAGCAGGGCCCTATCCTCCAAAGGCCGACCAATAGCAGGGCCCTATCCTCCAAAGGCCGACCAATAGCAGGGCCCTATCCTCCAAAGGCCGACCAATAGCAGGGCCCTATCCTCCACACGGGGAGCAATAGCATGGCCCTACCCTCCACAAGGAACCAATAGCATGGCCCTATCCTCCAAAGGCGACCAATAGCAGGGCCCTATCCTCCACACGGGGAGCAATAGCATGGCCCTACCCTCCACAAGGAACCAATAGCATGGCCCTATCCTCCAAAGGCCGACCAATAGCAGGGCCCTATCCTCCACACGGGGAGCAATAGCATGGCCCTACCCTCCACAAGGAACCAATAGCATGGCCCTATCCTCCAAAGGCCGACCAATAGCAGGGCCCTATCCTCCACACGGGGAGCAATAGCATGGCCCTACCCTCCACAAGGAACCAATAGCAGGGCCCTATCCTCCAAAGGCCGACCAATAGCAGGGCCCTATCCTCCAAAGGCCGACCAATAGCAGGGCCCTATCCTCCACACGGGGAGCAATAGCATGGCCCTACCCTCCACAAGGAACCAATAGCATGGCCCTATCCTCCAAAGGCCGACCAATAGCAGGGCCCTATCCTCCACACGGGGAGCAATAGCATGGCCCTACCCTCCACAAGGAACCAATAGCATGGCCCTATCCTCCAAAGGCCGACCAATAGCAGGGCCCTATCCTCCACGAGTGACCAATAGCATGGCCCTATCCTCCACGAGTGACCAATAGCATGGCCCTATCCTCCACAAGTGACCAATAGCAGGGCCCTACCCTCCACAAGGGACCAATAGCAGGGCCCCATCCTCCAAAGGCCGACCAATAGCAGGGCCCCTATATGAGACACACACAGTTCCATCACAAGCCATAAGTGCGGAGGCAGTGAAGCAGCATGGCTATGGGAACTGGGCCCAGCACAGGGAGGTTGCAGGATTAAATCCCAGGTGTGGCAAAGGTACACACCAGGAGGGCAGTTCCATTGTGACATTTCAGACCTGTCTTCTTCCTCTGTAAATGATTTCATTAGCCTAATGACTGACCTGAGGTTTGTGTCTTTGGTGAAAATGTTTCACTGCGGTAAAGCGGTACAGCAGTGAACCAGCGTGGATGTAAAACAGAATGAGTGGTTGGGACTGGGACAGGAAACACACCAGCCCCCAGCCCCCCCCCCCCCCCCCCCAGGTCTGGAGCCGTACCACCCCAGCTTTTTTTGGGGGGGGGGGTTGGGGGGGGGGTGTTGTGTTTGATATACAGCAAGAGGCTGAAGGGGAGCTCCTAGACATAAATCAGGTGAAAGCTTTTTTGGAAACCTCACCCCAACCCACCCATACACACGCACACACAACGCGCACGCATGCACATACTCTCTCTCACACACTCACACACACACACACAGAAGAAGAAAGCTCCTTATAAAAAAAAAACCTTTTTTTTTTTTACTCCTTTCAAGCTGCTTGTGCTGAGAGCAGGATGGCGGATGCTGCGCGTGGGAGGCGGTCGGAAGGCGGGAGGCTAACCCAATTTGAGCAGTTCAGAGCGTGAATGAACCTTTCCTCCGGAGGACCGCGGCACTTTTTCAGTCCCGAGACAAACAGGCGACGAGGAACGACAACTGGAACCCGAGCGGCTGAATACCAAGAGTGCCGGGAGGAAGTCCCCAGTCACGCTGAGAGAGAAGACTTCCTGCTCCGCTGCCTGGAAACGGCTCGATAAGGCCCGCCGATCAATAAAAGCACTTCTTTCCTTTTTTTCTCACCCTGGAAGCCTGGGATGCCCAGCCAATCGACTGCAGGTGCACCCGCTCGGTTATGAACACTTAAAACGCCACGCGTTTAAAATGCGGGACGCTGCATGAATGTGAACATTTTCCGAACTAAAACTTATCCTGAGTTCAGTTTTTTTCCGCTTTTGCGAGCTTCCTGGTTCGGCGTCCGACGAGCGTGCCAGGAATGGAAACGGAACTTAATTCCCATTTCTAACCCAACAGCTACGTCAGTTTTGTTTTGTTTTTGCGATGTTTGGCAATTTATTAATTGGGAAGCTTGGTTGAGGCGCAAAACCTTATGCCAGGAGTACCCAATCCTGTTCCTGGAGATGTACCATCCCTGCCCCCCCCCCCCCCCCCAACTCCACTACAGCCTTTTCATACAGTGCATGGGTCCCTGAACTGTGGCTCGACCTCTCTGTACTACTGCCTCCATTTTGGCTCTCTCTCTCTTTTGGCTCATGAGTTAATGAAACCGCACTACAGCAGTGAGAGCCAAAATGGTGGGGCTGGCTCAGATCTTCACATTGAGCGAGACCCTTGTCCCCGTATTTGCTGAAAGTGAAAGTAAAGTTCAAACACCAGAAAACAAGACACCCAACGACTGAAATAACTGTAATAAAAGAGAAAAGATTGTTGGGAGCACTGCAGAGTCAGCAGTGGGGGGGGGGGGGGAAACAAAACAAAAATGTGCTCTTTGGAAAATGTGGTTCTTTAGATGAAATGTGAAATAAATAACCTGAAGAATCAGGCAGAGTGCACCTGGAATATGCAGAGGTGTAGAAACTCAAATATGAAAAGGGATAAATATACATTTTTTGTATAAAAAAAAGGAGTCAAGAAGTGTGAAAAATGGCTCTGGATAATATATGGTGGTCAAAGTATTTTCAGTCTGCGTGAAGTGTTTCTCAGTGTTCACAGATTTTAATGGTCCGAGCAGTCAGTTATTTCAGAATCGATTCAACATGGCTACTTTTTCGCTTTTTATTGAAGAGGAAGTGAGGCAAAGGCTTCACACGCTGTTACAGAAACTAAGATCCACTAGGAGTCTGTTTTTACTCCCCAGCACAAGGGGTCTGTTACACTTTGCACTTTGAGCAGCTTTTTGCATGAAAGGTGCTATATAAATACAAATAAACTTGAAACTTGTTACAGAAACTAAGATCAGCTGGGAGTCTGTTTTACCCACCAAAAGCAGGTACCAGAGGCAACCTGCCATGGTCTCCTTCTGAACACACATTTAGTGTAATTCCTAGGAGGGTACGTTTGAGACGCTTTATAAATCCGGTCTTATTAGAATAAAGTTCCGGCTCCACCTGTCAAAGATTCAGGCTGATGATTTACGGCAGGCTCTGGTTCGGGCGTTCATTAAGCTCGAGGATTCTGGCCCCCACACCAAAACACGAAAAACCAGCCAAAAAAAAAAAAACACCTCTCCTTTTCTGAGAAAAATCGCTCTGCCCGAGACAAACTGCGGAAATAAAACTGCCGGAGAGGAACTGCAAAGGGCCCGACAGGACGCACCAATCAAGAAAGCTGCCATCTCATCTTTACAAATAACATCCGAGGCGCCCGCTCGGTGCATCACGTCCCGGCAGGAAGACAATGGACAAGAGAGCGGGATGAAACGCGTTATTGACCGGGTGAAATATGAGGCAAACAGCACAGCAATCAGAGGACTGATGAAGAAGAATAAAAAAAAGAGCACACGGCCAAAGGGCTCCGTGGGAGTTCTGGAGGCTGGTAATCCTGTTGGTGAGGAGAGGAAGTGCCACAGTGTCATAAACAAAACAGGAAGGGGAGGAGCCAAGGATATTACCCCGATGCACAGGCTGTGTTCAATGGCTCCAGAGCAGTGGTAACCAACCCTGTTCCTGGAGATCTACCGTCCTGCAGATGTTCACTCCCACCCTGACAAAGCATGCGTCATTTAATGGGGAAAGATCTGCTTTGAGTTGCTAATTAGTAGACCCAGGTGTGCCAAATTAGGGTTTAAATTAAAACCAACAGGATAGTAGATCTCCAGGAATGGGGATCTTACTCAAGCACACAGGTGCAGCCAGGTCCAGTCCCCCTGTCCTTTATGAAAGGGTTGCGTGGGTAAATGTTTCTGGCGGTCCACTGCACACGCTCAGTCTGTGCGTTCTGTCACAACACCACTGTCTCACATTCAACGCCCCTGCCTACTGCAGACTGACTCACTCCCTTCTGCAGCTGGAAAAGCAGCTCCTTAAGTGTCATTGCTCAAGGCTGCAGTGGCAGTGCCCCTCCTGGGAATCAAACCTGCAACCTCTACGGTGTTGAGCTATTGTACTGCACTCCCTTTAGCTTGTCTCCACGGTGACACGGTGCTTCTGAATGATTGGGAGTCTGATTCTGTGTCGGCCAGTCACAGGCAGGGGAGGGGTCAGCATTAGCTCCACCCCCTCTTGCGGTTTTGACCTTGGCCTTGAGAAACCACCAGCACCCCCCACCCCACCCCCACCCCCCTCTAATTTTCAGCCCCCACCCCGTCTCCTCCAACCTTAACAACCTCCATAATGAGGGAACGGACCTCGCACACACAGGACCTGTTTACACGCTGTGTTAGGCACACCTCCAGCTATTGAACATTCAGGGCCAGAGCCACACACACACACACACACACACACACACACACACACGCAGGCAGACACACACACATAAACATACGCACACATACACACGCGCACACACATACACACTCACAGGCGCGCACACACACATTGTACTCACGCACACATACACATGCAGATGCACACACACACTGGGAGTGTGTGCTGAGAACAGTTTCCTTTTACACATTTACTCTATTTTTTTTGCACTTATTTAAAATAAATAAAACTAATGTGATGCGCTGTTATTAGAATATATGTTTGACGTACTGAGTCATGGCAATGAGAGACTAAGAGCATGAGGTCGCCCCCTAGAGGTGGCCTTTGGATACACAGGCTGAATTTGATGACACAGATCATCACCACAGATTTAACAGGCTCATCAGCTCTAGTGTTCCTTCCATCCTCTCTGCTTCTCAACTACAGGAGATTGAGGTTCTGGGTGAGTTTTCAGGGCTACATCACGGTACAGAATTTCCGTCACCACATCCTTGTGTTTGGTCACATGACAACTTTCGGAATTTTCAGAGGAAACACAAAATTGGACATTTTAATGCTTCAGCGGTAGAGAGAGACGGGACCCACAGGCTCAGGAACACAGAGCGGAGTGTATGCAGTGAGTCTGCAGAATCTGTGCTCTCGTGGACTGAAGAAGAAACGCTCGCGGACCCTCGAGCGGTCCTGCCAGCCCATTGGCTCCCCGCGGGTCCCGCCACACGAAGGGAATCCCTTTCAGGGTAACGGCTCGAGGCACAGCCTGGATTCAAGCCCCGTGGCACACATCCTGCACAGTCAACAGCCTGTCAATCATTCAGTTTGTCACTTCCGCACCCCCTCACACCTTCTACACGACAACCTCCAAATCCCTCCTGGCTCCCTGGCCCACTGGCTGTTGGAGTTGTTGCATGTGCTCGGTTTTGCATAATTGCTACATTGCTAGCTTACAGAATGTGTGTGTGGTGTGTTTGCGTGTGCATGTGAGCAGAGTGTCAGAGCATCAGAGCAGAGCTTCAGAGCATCAGAGCAGAGCGTCAGAGCATCAGAGCAGAGCGTTAGAGCATCAGAGCATCAGAGCATCAGAGCAGAGCTTCAGAGCATCAGAGCAGAGTGTTAGAGCATCAGAGCATTAGAGCAGAGCTTCAGAGCAACAGAGCAGAGAATCAGAGCTTCAGAGCACAGCATTAGAGCTTCAGAGCAGAGCTTCAGAACATCAGAGCAAAGCTTCAGAGCAGAGCGTCAGAGCAGAGCATTAGAGCGTCAGAGCAGAGAATCAGAGCTTCAGAGCATCAGAGCAGAGCTTCAGAGCATCAGAGCAGAGTGTTAGAGCATCAGAGCATTAGAGCAGAGCTTCAGAGCAACAGAGCAGAGAATCAGAGCTTCAGAGCACAGCATTAGAGCTTCAGAGCAGAGCTTCAGAACATCAGAGCAAAGCTTCAGAGCAGAGCGTCAGAGCAGAGCATTAGAGCGTCAGAGCAGAGAATCAGAGCTTCAGAGCATCAGAGCAGAGCGTTAGAGCAGAGAGTCAGAGCTTCAGAGCATCAGAGCAGAGCATCAGAACAGAGCGTCAGAACAGAGCTCCATTTCCTGAATCATTTGCATGCAGGAAAGCGCAGGCACCGGAGGTGACTCACGGAGTTCCAGGCGGTTAGATATCTGGAGCAGGGCTTTCAAACCCCGGCACAATGCCGTCAGAACCCTTTTCACCGGCCCTTTCACCGACGATTCAGAGCCCAGCGGCCTCAGCCACAGGCTCAAAGGCAGGCTGAGCTGAGAGGAAAGGGGTGCGATGGAAGCAGCGCCCTGCTGAAAATGCAACAGACGCAGAGGCTGTGCAGCACAGCGATGTTTATCCTCCAGAGCAAATGGGAAGCAGCAAAAATCCAGGTTTTTCCTCAGAGTGTGTATGTGCATTTGTGTCACGTGTTTAACTGTGTGTGCGCACGTGTGTGTGTGTGCATGTGTCTGCATGAACGTGTTTTTGTACGTGTGCGTTCATGTTATGCTAGTCACAACTAATATCACATATGCTACCTATTTATTTACTAAATCGGTTATAAATAAATAAATACGAGACCAAAGAAATGGCTTGATATTTTATTTCCAAAATAACAAGCATTTTTTTTAAATATCACCAGAGGAGGAGGTGCAGCACCCAGAGAAGGAGTGTAGCCCCAGAGGAGGTGCAGCACCCCAGAGGAGGAGGTTCAGCACCCCAGATGGGGGACAGGAGGCTAGCAGGCTCCATAGATTAACAGGCGAGGTGGAGTTCATGATAAACTCTGATAACCCCCAAACCAGCACTATCTTCTACATCAGGAGGGGGTATGAGGACGGAGGGGGGCTATGGGGGGGCTAGGGTACACAGACCCAAAAAAATCCCTTGAGGGAAGTTAAGTCCTTGAGAATGTTCAGCTCTCAATAACTCACACAATAAACCAGACACCACTGTGCACGTGTGTGTGTGAGTGAGTGTGTGTATGTGTGTGGGTGTGTATGTGCATGCGTGTGTGTGTGTGTATGTGCATGTGTGTGTGTCTGTGTGTGTGTGTGTGTGTGCATGTATATGTGTCTGTGTGTGTAAGTGCGTGTGCACGTGTATGCGTGTGTGTGTATGTGTGTGCATGTGTATGTGTGTGTGTGTGTGTGTGTGTAAGCGCGTGTGTACGTGTATGCGTGTGTGTGTTTGGATGTGTGCACAGGGTGTGAATTGATTGGCGGATGGGGGATTTGATCAGTGTTAGTCAGCGATGTGTATGCAGCACAACGGGACTCAGAGAGTGAGACTGTGGCAGAAGAGAAACAGCCACAGGCACTTTCCTGATCACTATGAGCTCGCCTGATCACTATGAGCTCGCCTGATCACTATGAGCTCGCCTGATCACTATGAGCTCGCCTGTTCACTATGAGCTCGCCTGATCACTATGAGCTCGCCTGATCACTATGAGCTCGCCTGATCACTATGAGCTCGCCTGTTCACTTGTGTGCGAATTCACTGTTTGCTAATAATTCCAGTTTAGCAGAGTGGCTTGCAGGCATCGGTGCTCCACGCAGTGGGGAACTATTGGACAACTGTGTAGCTAATCGTCTCCTTTCTAAACTGTTACATTATCATCACCTGGCTTCACCAGCTCTCTGGAGTGACATATTTTTAAAACAGACCATTTTAAACAAACCACTTCTGTGTTTTCAACATTGACAAAGGGATGATTTTTCATATTTTTCTTTTTTGTTGGTGGCAGATCAATTATAACCCCACCTCACCCAAGCAGAGGGTAAATTGCTTAAATAGCCTTTTACTTCCTGCTACTATGTGACCTGAAACTAAGAAGCCTTGTCAGGCAAAACTTCTGTTCAACAAATCAGGCTTATCTGCATAAAAGAGCACGAGCCTCCTCTTTTATTCATTTTGTCTGAAAGTAAAAGTGCATCCTCTTGTGTAACACTTCTCTCTGTGTACTGGTCGTGATAAATATTTTCTGACACCAAAAAAAGTGTGGCATCATGAGAATATATGAATAAATGCTTTTTATATTAAGCTGTTACCATTTCAGTATTCATAAAAGAATAAACTGTCAGAGTATGAACATACTGACAGGAGAAATGCTTACTTTAAAACATTTTTCCACAAATCATACCCTGGCTGTGCGTGCATGTGTGTGTGTGTGTACAGTACGTGCGTGCGTGGGATTTGTTGAATAAATGTTTTGTGTGTTGCGTTACTTCAACTCTATTATAATTTTTTTATCCAACAGAGATCACATGATCAGAGTAAAATGTACTCTATTAGAGTTGATTTAACAGTGAAGACTTATCTGTGGTTTTGCGTTTCATAAAGTCAGGACAACCTGCTCGGAGCTGTGGAACAGGGGTACAGCACTGGGGTCCTCTGAATCTAATGGCCTCTGCTAAGCAGGCAGAGTAACACAAACGGGGCGTTAAAACCAGTTTCATTCAATTTTAAAGAGGCAGAGTTAAGCAGTGAGCTCAGGTAACACTCCCACCATCTCATATTTTCGTGTGAAAAAATAATAGTTAAGTGAGCGCTCCAGTTATAAAATATGCATAATGTTAATAACTGAGCGTGTTAAATAACCCTACACACACTGTGTAAGGTTATTGCGACAACATGCAAAACTATTTAAAAGCCAGTGCTTTATAAAAGTATATTTTGTACTATACTTCGCTCTGTACAGAAACTAACTTTGTTTTGTTCCATTTTTAGTCTGCTAATAAAACAAGTGAAGTTGCAATAACTTACATTTGGCTGTCTGCATGCTTGAAAACATTCCAATCTCCCTCTGCAATAAAGAAGTAGCTCCACGTTGTTTGTACTGTGGTTAATATCACAATTATCATCCATTCACAGTTGTACGCATACACAGTGTACTTAAGGGAATGATGCCAAGAAGCATAAAACTTATTTTTTCTCCACTGTAATAAACGAGCATTTTACAGACACTTTTATCAGCAGTGACCTACAATTCAAAGCAAGTGATACAGCAATTACTCATTAAACCAAACATACACATAGCATTTACATTGCATCCATTTATACAGCTGGATATATGCAGGTTAAGTACCTTGCTCAAGGGTACAAGGGCAGCGTCCTATCTGGGAATTGAACTTGTGGTTACAAGACCAGTTCCTTACCCATTATACTACACTGCCACTTATTAACTATTAATATGGGGCGACATAGCTCAGGAGGTAAGACCGATTGTCTGGCAGTCGGAGGGTTGCCGGTTCAAACCCCGCCCTGGGCATGTCGAAGTGTCCTTGAGCAAGACACCTAACTCCTAACTCCTAACGCCTAACTACTTTGGCGAATGAGAGGCATCAATTGTAAAGCGCTATATAAATGCAGTCCATTTTACCAGTCCATAATAACAGCCCTACAGTGCACAGTCTCTGCACAGCACACGGCTAACAAACGTGCTGTAACTGCAGACGATCAGATCACAGCCGCACAGCAACAGGACGCCTGTCCAAGGTTCGAGAAGCACGTCTGAACACAGCACGGCCGAAAACTCAACGCACAGGCGAACTCAACGCTCAGGTGATCTCAACGCACAGGCAAACTCAACGCTCAGGTGATCTCAACGCACAGGCGAACTCAACGCACAGGCGAACTCAACGCACAAGCGAACTCAGCGCACAGGCAAACTCAACGCTCAGGTGATCTCAACGCACAGGCGAACTCAGCGCACAGGCGAACTCAACGCACAGGCGAACTCAGCGCACAGGCGAACTCAACGCACAGGCAAACTCAGCGCACAGGCAAACTCAACGCACAGGCAAACTCAGCGCACAGGCGAACTCAACGCACAGGCGAACTCAACGCACAGGCGATCTCAACGCACAGGCGATCTCAACGCACAGGCGAACTCAATGCACAGGCGAACTCGGCGCACAGGCGAACTCAACGCACAGGTGAACTCAACGCACAGGCGATCTCAACGCACAGGCGAACTCAACGCACAGGCGAACTAAACGCACAGGTGAACTCGGCGCACAGGCGAACTAAACGCACAGGTGAACTCAGCGCACAGGCGAACTCAACGCACAGGCGAACTCAACACACATGCGATCTCAGCGAACAGGCAATGTCAGCGCACAGGTGAACTCGGCGCATAGGCAAACTCAGCGCACAGGCGATGTCAATGCACAGGCGATCTCAGCGCACAGGCGAACTCAACGCACAGGCGATCTCAGCGCACAGGCGAACTCAACACACAGGCGAACTCTACGCACAGGCGAACTCAACGCACAGGCGATCTCAGCGCACAGGCGATCTCAACGCACAGGCAAACTCAGCGCACAGGCGAACTCTACGCACAGGCGAACTCAATGCACAGGCGATCTCAGCGCACAGGTGAACTCAATGCACAGGCAAACTCAACGCACAGGCAAACTCAACGCACAGGCGATCTCAACACACAGGCAAACTCAACACACAGGCGATCTCAACGCACAGGCAAACTCAACGCACTGGCAAACTCATCAACGCACATTGCATCAGCAAGATACGTGGCTGATCAGCTGACAGTAAGATCATATAAACGAGCTCCCTTTGGGTAATGGGTTTGTCACAGCAGAGGACACAATCGGATCAATTCAAATTCACACGGCAATCTTGCAGAACACCACCTGCTGTTCAGGTTTTTTTCTTCTTTTTTAAAAGTCAGAATTATGTCTCTGTGAGCGCTCTGTGGAGAAAGCACAACACTGTTTATAACGTGTGAAAGGAGTCCGAGGAAAACTGCCTGAATCACCAGAGACAGGCGCAAACAAACGAGCCCCAGCATCTCAAAGGGCCCAGCAACAGCCAATGACTGCGTCTGAACAGCTTCTGCACAACCTGCGCATCTGAACAGCTTCTGCACAAACTGCGCGTCTGAACAGCTTCTGCACAAACTGCGCATCTGAACAGCGTCTGCACAAACTGCGCATCTGAACAGCGTCTGCACAAACTGCGCATCTGAACAGCTTCTGCACGACCTATGCGTCTGAACAGCTTCTGCACGAACTGCGCATCTGAACAGCTTCTGCACGACCTGCGCGTCTGAACAGCTTCTGCACAAACTGCGCATCTGAACAGCTTCTGCACAAACTGCGCGTCTGAACAGCTTCTGCACAACCTGCGCATCTGAACAGCTTCTGCACAACCTGCGCATCTGAACAGCTTCTGCACAAACTGCGCATCTGAACAGCTTCTGCACAAACTGCGCATCTGAACAGCTTCCGCACAAACTGCAGAAACGGAGCTGCCGAAACACCGCACATACTGATGACTTAGGCACTGTTACAAAAACCTATCAAAAGCACTTCTGATCATCACTTAAAATAACCGAATATGAATAAATGTAATGGTAGGGAGTTCACTGCAGGATTTGACGGAAAAAGCCTAACATTGCGCTAGATCCTGTTCATAACCTGCCTTCTTTATTGAGAACACGAATCTCCCACTGAAAGTTAACCACAAACATCCGTAATCTGATAACAAGCCAGATAACTACCCGAGATAGCCCCGCCCCTTTTCCCGTGACCCCGCCCCTTTACCCTGACTGGCCCAATGAGGACCAGGGGGAAGGGCCATGGTGTCGGTTTGAGGCACGGGGGAGGCATGGCCAAAGCGGCAAGCCTGGATTGGCTGGGGCATAGCGAGGAGCAGTGTCACACGCCTGCTCACCACCGTTACTGCTGCAGTGGACAGGCGCAGACATATAGAGAGGAAAAATATATATATACACAAATTCAGGCAATAAATTACTTCAACTACACAGGGCCATTTCAACAATCTCATTTAATATGGTATTTGGTACAGTGCCACATGAATGCCCAATTTATTAAGTATTAATAAACCATTAATAAGCATTAATAGTAAATTGGACATGATTAAACCTTTATAAATGACTTATAAATGCTAAGTGGAAATTAAAGATTTAGACGCTATTGTGAGATGATTTCTAAGTGATCATTTTAAATCACTGCAGTAAATGTTAATGTCAGAAAATTTTGGGCCCCTGTGGATGAGTTATGACTATATAATGGAAACTTACTTGTTACAATACCAGTTCATCGCTTTGTGATTATGCCATTATCATGAAGAAGGAGAGGAGGAAGAGGAGGAGGAGGAGGAAGAGGAAGAATAAGAAGAAGAAGATAGATTTCCCACTCTTAAGTC